>NW_021604686.1:4452051-4471096 GCF_004785775.1 Grammomys surdaster | reverse complement strand
TCTAAGGACAAGGAATCAATGGGACCATTTCTTCCTCCTTTTAAGGAAAGTGGAGGTGAGCTAGGCTCAGGGGCAAAGGGGGAGGAACTCACAAGAATGTGGGCAAGCCCCCATCATATTACTCCAGGTACAAGTCTAAAGCTGGGTGCTGTACTGGGCATTGTCCCCTCTCCAAGCTAGTACAACAAGCAGAGAAGGCCTATGTCTGAAGTGATGGAAGTGTCTCTCCACCAAAGGAGGGCCTGAGAACATTCAGAAATAGCATCTAAGGGGAGGCCAGCACCCAGACTATCTCTCAGATCATAAGATCATCCTACCTTCTATGTAAATTACACACATGGATTTGCCTTGGTAACATATGATTGGCCAGTGTTCCATAGCTTTCCATGTCTCCCCTCTGGGTTTGTTCCTCTTCTAAATGTAAATGTCAAAAGATGGCAATGAGATTTCTGTAGTGTGCAGTCTCCGTGGTTTGGTTTGGTTTACTCTGTTTCCAATAGAAACGGGGTCAAGTGGTCAGAAACCCCAAATGGACATGGTTGCATGGGAATGAAGACATAAACACAAAATGTAGGTGGGTAGTAGGTAAATTAAGCCAAAGAGCTGACCAAGCACAGTCCCTCAATTCAGGTCGCTTTTCTGTGATGGAGAACACTGTTGAGAGCAGGGGGAGGAAGAAGCCATGAGACTATGAACTTGGCTTCCCAAAGGTGATTGTGGTGTGTGGAAGGGAAGGGGCCTGTGTGCCCTGGATGAGCACAGCAGTGGAACTTGGGGAAACAGAGCTGGGGAGGCCCTGGCAGAGTCCATTAGGACTCCTGTGGAAAAGGGTTCTAGATAGTTTATGTCTTGTGTGTATGTGCGTGTGCCTGTTGGTGTGTGTGTCTATGTGCCTGTTGGTGTGTGTGTCTATGTGCCTGTTGGTGTGTGTGTGTATGTGTGTCTGTCTGTCAGTGTCTGTCTATCTATTTCTCTATGTGTGTGTTTATCTGTCTGTCTATCTGTGTCTCTATGTGTGTGTATATCTGTCTGTCTGTCTGTGTGTGTATCTGTCCGTGTGCCTGTTGGTGTGTATGGAGAGAGAGAGTGTGTGTGTAAGTGTGTATGACTGTGGGTATGTCTGTGTCTGTCCGTCTATCTGCGTCTCTGTGTGTGTTTGTGTGTCTGTGTGTATGTCTGTGTGCCTGTGGGCATGTCTGTGTGTGTGTCTGTGTGCCTGTGGGCATGTCTGTATGTGTTTGTGTGTGTCTGTGTGCCTGTGGGCATGTCTCTCTGTGTGTAGCTGGGTGCTTGTGGGCATGTCTCTGTGTGTGTGTGTCTGTGTGCCTGTGGGCATGTCTCTGTATATCTATGTGTGTATGTCTGTGCCTGTTGGTGTGTGTCTGTGTGTGTTTGTCCATCTGTATATGTCTGCATGCCTGTTGGTATGTGTGCCTATGTGTGTGTGTGTGTGTCTGTCTGTCTCTGTCCATGTCTGTCTGTGTGCCTGTAGATATGTCTGTTTACCTGTTGGCATGTGTGTGCACATGGAGGACAGAGGTTGATATTGTCTATTCCCAGTCATTCTATACCTTACCTTTTGAACCAAGGTTTTCAGTGACTGTTGCCTCTGGGATTTGGCTAGGCTGGCCGGCCACTGAGCTACAGAGCTCTACCTGAATCTGTATTACACACATGGAGTGCTGTACCTGGCTTTTCCACAGGTGCTGAGGATACAAACTTAAGTTCTCCTGTGTATGCAGCAAATACTTTCCTGGCTGGGCCACCTCCCCAACTTTGATGTTGTGTCGGCCCCACAGATAATCAGGGAAGCAAGACAGAGGGTCAGGGTAAAAGGCCAGTTCGTAGTGTGAGAAATCCTGGGCTCAGAGTACCCATAACAGGATGAACATTGGACTTCACAGAGCCAGTGAGCTGCTCTGAGGATTAAATGGATTAAAAAGGATTAATTCTTACCCTGAATAGACGTACAGTGTAAATATAGTAGCTTCTTGAAGGACTGGAAGAAGAGAGGACAGATGTCAGCAGCTTCAAAACAGAAGATGGTCCCAAGTCAAGAGCTCCAGAGAGCTCAGCTTCACAGTATTTTTTTCTTTTTTAGGTCTAGAACTCTGAAGTTCATCTCAAACTGGCCAGGAGATCCGAGTTGACCTTCAGTGAGAGGCCAGTAGAACCATGGAAATGTTTAAAGGGCCAGCCAGCTTTGTATTACATTCACAGAGACAGGAGTCCTGAGCAGTCACTCTCTCTTAAACAAGAGAGTCCATATTGTGTTCTGTTTTTGGAAATTAATTTTAAGGGGGCCTGCACTAAACTTGAGCAAAACCACTGGAGGGTGGCCAGGACCATTGGTTTAGGTTTTCCATCAGAAGAGCACTGCTGAAGGGAGTCCCCCGAGAAGCCCACACCCACACTTAAATGGGTCTTTTCTTTCTCTATTTTTTTTCTGAATGCCTTTCATTTTATTAATCCTCATTCTTAAATCTATGTTAAGAATCCTTTTTAAATAATAAATCCGCTTTTTAAAACAATAGAGTTGAGAAGGGAGAAAGACCACTAACCCTGCAGCAGGGGAGATTGGCAGAAGCAGGCAACATTGAATCTGTGGTGCTTTAGAAAACAAGTGTCTACCTGCTTTGTATGACTTTCGGGGAGAGAACTTGACTAATGGGTGGAAGTAATGAAAGGCACTCAGTCCACCTGAAGGAAATTTTTCTAGAAAATAGAATTGCCTCCAGATGCAAAGAGCTCACCTCCCTTCGAATGTTCTAGAAGCAGCTGCCAATCCTCAGTAGGAAGTACAGATGGGATTCTCACAGTAGGTGAGGAGTATGGACTGGGTGGTCTTGAGTGCCAAGCACCCATGACTGTCCCACCTTATTCTCTACAGGGAACCTTTCCAAACTAGAGACTCTGTGGCAGAGACCAGTAGAGCCTTGTCTACTTTATTTTACCCTGCCTACTGTTCATAATAACCCAGACCATATCAAGGACTTGGAAAACCAGAAAGGAATTAGCCATTAGTTTAACTGCCTGTCACCTGGTGTTAGCCAATCTGTAATCACTTCTGATTATTAGACACCGTTTCGTTACCTAGTCACACCGTGTCGTGTGTTATTGTGGCAAATGACAGTAGCGACATCTGTTACCAGATCTGCCATCATGAGCAAATTCCACAGCCTTCTCTCTGCCCGTTGTTTTTAGAACATTTAATAGCAATCTTCTATCTTCTAAGTGAAATCAGATGCCATCCAGAAGTAAATTGAGGCAAGCCCATGAAACGGAAATACACTCATTTCTCTGAGCTCATTTGTTTGAAGTGTCTCCACCGTCACTTAGCTTCAACTTCTGTTTTGGGCACAATTTCTTGCTTCCTGCTCCTTTTCTTCTTCTTCTTTTCTTTTTTTTTGCTTCCTTTCATTTCCTTTCATCTCCTTTCTCTCTAAGAATTTCACATTTTAAAACCTTCCCAGAACTCAATTAACATCACTTAGAATGGGGTGGGGAGCAGCAGAGTGGGCAAGCTTCTGTCCTCAGTGCCCAGTGGGGCCCCGGAAACCAGATGTGTAGCCAAACATCTGGCTTTCATTTAGAGACAGAAGTCAAAAGGGGGAGATCAATACACAGGTGTGGTACAAAGCTGGTCTTTAAAAATACAGATGTTATTACCTCGAGGCCCTAGGGACCTGGAACAGAATGCAGCGAGCCACCCTCGAGGTGAGCCAGTGGTCATAAAATGGTTTGTCTGTTTGTGAATTTCACTGAGCTGTCTCTGCAACATTTGGTGACTATTTAATAACACCAACAGCTCACGGGGCTAAATTACTAACATTTGGGGAACAAGGTTATGTAAAACAAAATTGAATTATGGCAACGGTTTCCCAGTTAGCACTGGAATTTCTTTATTTCTGTTTGTCTTTTTTCCCCTCAAAGGAACCATTTACCAATTCCTACCCAGCTGGCACCAGTCAATGTCCAGAGACCCCAAACAATCAGCGCACACCTCTGAAAAACAAGGGTCTTTATTGTCCATCCAGAGGTCTAGCCCAAAGTCTAGAAGCAAGCTCAGTCATGGAAGGATCTAAAAGCCACACACATCCAGTGTAGCCTTCTGAAGAAAGCTATGGTGCTTATCTATCCCAGCTATCCTACCCTAGCATGCTTGAGAGGAGGATTATTTAGATGTAGAAACTGTGTGAACTGGTAAGCAAAGCTTAAAGACAGAGAACATACTGGAGAGAGGAAACTAGGCACACACTAATAGCAAGCAACCCTGCTTTTAGCTATACCATTCGGGACACCCATCTGTGATGACAATACACATATACACACTTTACCTCACAGCAGTTAGGAAGAAAGTAGATGCACATGTGTGGGCATGGATAGATCTCAAGGCAAGACAAAGGGAAGAAAGCTATGAGAGATACATCAAATTATCTGTCTTTATGCAATCATATCATCTCCATTATGCAAACTTTCAGTAAAATACAAAACATACATCTGAGAGCACAGATAAATACCTCAGCTTCCCAAGCTACCTCTGGGGAGCCGGTAGCACTGGAAGAGGCTACAAAGGTTCAGTTCAGCATTAGTGCTGAAGTGTTTCCTTAAAAAAAGAGAATGCCTTGGGGCTGGTGAGCTGGCCCAGTGGGTAACAGCACTTGCGGGCAAGCCTAATGCCCTGAGGTCGTTCCTCAAGACCCACATCATAGAAGGAGAAAACCAGTTCCCCCAAATTGTCCTCTGACCTCCATGTGAACATAATGGCAAACATATGTACATGTACAATGTACACACATACATACATATATGCATACATACATACATACATGCACACATACATACATAAGTGTAAAATAAGTAAATCATTTAGGACAAGCAATTGTAAGCATTAACTAATTTAATGAGTACTTCAATATAACTTTTTAATACTTTTCTATATTGTTACATATTTTCCAAACTCAGCCAGACTAGTGTTCACATCCAGAAAGCGTGAAAGCGTGATTCAGCACCCAGAGCACAGCTAGGTGGTATCCAGGGAGACAAACCGAGACCCCAGCCTCAGAGAGAACAGAGGGAACAAAAGAATTATGTCTGAAGCAGCTCATGATTCTCCTGCAGAGGCCTGCTCTAACGCCACACATGCTTTCTGTTGAATGGCTGAAGTTCTGGTCACACTCTGACCGCTGCAAATTTCTGACCTTGCTTGATAAGGAAAATAGCGTTAACATTTCCACGGCCTCTAGCTCAGTACTTTAGGATTTCACATGTGTGGTCCCAGACAGAGTGTACAAACTAACAACACAGACACACTCCCACTGCGGGGAGAACTTTCACGAGTAGTTGTTCATCCAGACAGAAATGGCCAAACCCTAAATGCTCTAAACTGTGAACATTTGAAATATCGATATAACATCACAAGTAAAGATGCCGTAGAAATCACTTTCAGAATATACTCTTTTTCAGACCTGAAGAGTTATGACAAGCAGACTTTAAATGAGGTACTTAGGGGTTTGTCTGTTTATTTGTTTGTCAGCAAAGCATTTGGAGGTACAAAGGCAGAAAATTACAATAGCCCACAAATTTTATACACAAGCATTTTCAGTGCACTATTAACTGAGATTCTGACTAGTTAGGTGCTATTCAAGCTGTGATATAGGGATTGTCTTAAATAGGTATGCTTATATGCTATGACTGTTACAAAAATAATCGTGCATCTGTTGATGGCTTGGAAGTCCCTTAGGACTGAGGAGATGGCTCTGTAGATAAAAGTGCTTGGTATACAAGCACAAGGACAATAATTTAGACCCCCAGAGGCCAGACAAAGCTGGATGTGGTACACTCACCCAACATACCTATGGTGAGATAGGAGGCAGAAGTAGGAGAGCCCCCCAAAGCTCACAGGCCAGTCAGCCTGGTATATGCAGCTGTAAACAAAAGACCTTGCCTCCAACAAGGTAGAAAGCAAAGACCAACATCCAAAGTTATCCTCTGAGTAGCAGCCATGAGCCATGGCATATGCAACCCTGTATTGTCACACACACACCTGAGCATGTACAGGTGCACCAAATACACATTAAAGATCCTTTAGATTCTGATGGCACTTGCTATGAACAAGGTACCATATAGCAAACATATGTGTACCTGTGCTCTCTGCGGATCACACTTGTGTTAACTCCTGCCTCACTGTAACTCCGAATGCTTTTTTCTTTACGGTTGAGCATTCAGGCAGGACAAGACGTTGTGCCACCTCCCAACACCCAGTGGCTAGATTTCTCAATCATCCGTAATGACCTTGACACATTATGTTAGATTCTCACTTGACTGTTAGCATGGCTGGAAGTTAAAGTGATTTCAAGCTGACCATCTCAAGAGTAAGGTTCGGAGGTGTGCCGTGGTTGATCTCGGAGAGGCTGCTTCAAAATCATTCCCACTTCCGAAATCTGGGATCGGTTATCCGGAGGGCTGGGTTTGATTTCGGAGTCTTCCTAATTGATGGTAGAAATCTCACTTCATCACGTGTCCCACAGATTTTAGTCTGAAGGAATTCATCAAAAGGCTATTTCTATAAACATTTTTATTGATTCGTCATTTCTGAAATCGTGCAGTTTTATGAGTCATTCCTATTTTGAGCAAAAGCAATTACTTATAAAAGCTGCTAGATGGTTTCTGTCAGGCTTAATTAAACCTTACTCTACTGGAGACTGTTTCAAGAGTTTGTGAACCATTGACTGCTGATACTGGCTCACATGTTACTCACAGACTGGAGTATCTACCAGTAAAAATAACTCAGAGGCATCAACCCCTTGAATCTGGAAGCCAGTTGACTCCTTTAGACAGATTCCTTAGCTCGTCCCAGTGTGGCATTGGCCTTATGGGTTACTTATGGGTAAAACTCACTTTTTCTTCCCAACATATTCCATATTCTCTCTCTCTCTCTCTCTCTCTCTCTCTCTCTCTCTCTCTCTCTCTCTCTCTCTCTTGCTCTCTCTCTCTCCCTCCCTCCCTCTCTCTCTCTCTCTCTCTCTCTCTCTCTCTCTCTGTCTCTCTCTCCACTCTCTATTTTACTTTCATAATTATTTTATCAATTTTGATGACATAAAAATACTGAAGGACAACAAAGGCCCCAGAACAGCAGCATTTGCAGGAAATTCTAATGAAGAGCTTCAAGAGAGCCTTTTTAGCATCTGTTTTCAGATTGATTTGTTTTGTTTTATGTGTATGAATGATTAGCCTGAATCATAGATGTGTACCATATGCATGCCTGGTGCCCAAGAAAGTCAGAACAGGACCTTGGATCTCCTGGAATTAGAGTTACAGATGGTTGTGAATTGCCGTGTGGGTGTTGGGGACCAAACCCAGGTCCTCTGCAGTAGCAACAACTGTTCTTAACCACTGGGCCATCTCTTCAACTCTGTCTATTTTTGGAAACTCAGTTATGACCAGAAGAAAGACTAGACCTTTAGGGACACCTTTGATCACACAATAGAGGAAAATGCCAGGGGACATGAGGACTCAGAGAAGGGCCAGAGAAGGAATTAAAGTGAGAGGCAGTGAGGTTGGTGGGGCCTGCAGTGAACTGAGAAGATATGGAATGACCAAGAAACTAAGATAGAGCCGCCCAGACTGGACGAGTACAGAGAAGCGTACACGTGAGTGTGGTTGGACAGTGCCGTCGTCCATGTTTGCCACAGTCTGGGTCATCAGAAGTCTCTGAACGATCTTGAGAGGAAGAATGACAAAATGACACCATGTCTTAAGAAGGGAATCTGGGAACACTGAAAGGAATTATTACACGGGGAATAAAATGGGAGAAAATTATGGAAGAGAACCAAAAAAAATAAAGAAAGAAAAGAATTAATTAAAAAGCAAACAAAAAGAGACGCACAACACTCCACATACACACACACACACAAATTGAAATGTACATAGTGGAGAGAACGGGAGGGGGGGGGGGGGAAGAAAAGTAAGGCTGCCATCAGAGGAACACCAGGGGGCGCTGTTGCCAGACGCTCATTCGCTGCCTCTCTGGCTATGCTGTGCCCTGTACTTTACATGGATTTGAGGAGAAAAAGACTATTTTATCCTAAATCAGTAGTTTCTTCAAATTTGAAACCACGTTTGACTTGCCCATTCCCAACTCCGCAGACCCTTCCAGGAAACCCTTCCTGACTCTGCAATAGAACGTTCTATGTAATTTACAATGTTTTATTTGAGTCTTATTTTCCAGGGATTTCATTTACATGTTGTCCCCTAATTAAGCCCTGGGGTCTTGACCTAAGCTATATGATATGATTGACAGGGGACTTCAGAAGTATTTTGAAAGGCAGAAATAGGAAGAGGCTAAGAAATAAACAGAAAATCAAGTTCTACAATGGTGAAACATTTGTGGACCAGACAGGTGTCACGGATTGGGTCCCACAGGAAACAGGCTTTGAGGTTGCATGAGTTTGGGCATCTTTGGAGAGAAGGGATGCCAGGGACAACCCCTGGGCATGGGGAGCCATAGCATCTGCCACATCAGTATGGTGTGTGTGTGTGTGTGCGTGTGTATACATACATATACACACGCACACACAGATGGTTTAAGTCACCATGTGGGTGCTGTAGCAACAACTGCTATTAACCACTGGGCCATCTCTTCAACTCCATCTTTGTTTGGAAACTGAATTATGACTAGAAGAAAAGCTAGACCTCGTGTGTGGGGTGGGGTGGGGCCCTACACACACCTAAACAAGACCTGAACAAGAGCAATACCAATACACAAATAACATGAGAGGGGGACATCTCATAGGACCCTAACCCTAGACAAGAAGCTGTAAGCAACTAAGGAATCCTGCGAGTAGAAAAATGTAGCCTTCTCCGAGGATGAGTCCCCTGCTTGATAACTGGATAACAAGTATTCAGCCCTGAAATCATAGCCATATAAGCGATATTGAACAGACTCAGTGGGTTATATTTGTATATGTATATGTAATAATTAAAGAAAAGAAGACAGAAACTTGAGAGGGCGCACGGGGGGGGGGGGTCATGGGAACACGGGAGGAGCTGGGGGAAGGAAAGGGAACAAGGATGTGTGTGATCATATTTTAATTTTATAAAAAGATGGTTTTAATTATTTCTTCTCAATGTGCAAACACCTACAGTTATATTTTGGAATAAAACATTTCCAAGTGCTATTTTGGCAGGGCATGAGACATCCAGTCAAACTGTCAAAGTTGACTTGCTTCAGAGGGACACCCGTAGTTCTTCATGAAAGTAATCAGTATGGAATGCGTTTAGTACATGCTCAACTGTAATATGTGCTTGGGGTGCGTTTGATGTCAGTGTGTAAATCCTTATTATTTTACACCTATCTTCTTTCTGTGGTGCCTTCTTCAAACAGAAGTCTGATCTGACTTTCTTGCTTTGGTCTAAACAAAGGCCATGGATTGCCATCACTGGCTAAGAATTCAAATATGGCATTGTGAAGTTACCCAAGTCCTTTGCAGAGATGCTGCCGGCCTTGTATGCAGAGCATACATGTGCCGGAATTACTAGAGAGTTACCAGATAGACTCCCAAGGAAGCTGACTGAGCCCAGGTGGCTGTGGCGGGATCCAGGCAGAGCTGCTTTTTACGTTTTCTCTGGGTTGCCAGAGTGAAGATCCTTTTCTAACGGCCAGCAGACACCTTTGATGAGTCTGTCTATTCAGCAGGGACTTTAGAGTCAAAATCTCCTGATAGATGAGTTGAGAGTTCACTAGGCTAAGACTCAGAAGGAAAGGTCGTCTTGGAGGAAGTAGGAAGTACCACGTAGGGATGGGAGAGAAGGAGGTAGGAAGTATTCTGTAGAGATAAGAGGAAAGATGGCAGCTGTTTAACATGTCACAACCGAATGAGGGGCGAACAGGAACAGCATTAGGGACCAGAGACCAGGGGTTCTGTGAGAAATCCTTAATCCTCAGATCTTTATCTCACTTGTTTTTATTACCATATCCAGTACTCTTGAATGAAAATGGCCTTAGGTCTACTTGGTGGGTATCCTGTAAGCAGGAACGTGGACATATGAATTTGTGTCTCTTTTATTCATGCATGAGATGAACATTCATTAGCTGTGTTCCTAAGCAAGAAGCTTGTCGTACGAGGTGAGGAAGAATCAGTGCCTGCCTGCAGGAGCTCACAGTCAGGACAGGGAACAGAATGACAGAGGACACCGTTAGGGGAAAGAAGGGCGTGGAATTAGGGTGGCACAGACACAGTTCCTAGGCACTGTGAGGAGAGGGTGGGGGCTTCCTGAAGGAGGTCTGGAGGACTCTGCAAGATTGGAAATAGACAAATCCAGTAATTTCTTCTCTCCATCCCCACTTTAATTGTGGCAAATCACTCTACTTCGGTCTTTGTGTCCTATGAGAAGACTTTTATGCTGTTTCCCAGGAAGATGTCATCTACCGTACATGAGCTAACATCCTAATCACATCATAGTTTCTGCTGTCTTTTTAGAGGGACATTTTATTGTATATTAATTATTGCTGTTAATTACAGAAAATGCACTCGAGTTTGAATTACCTCTGTCCTGCGACATCACACTATCCAAGTGAATCTAAGAATGGAGTCTGCATTGTTTGGATGAACAATCTCATCTGAAAACAGTAGCACCCGATGTCATATTTTCCAGCCACTGTGTGTATTTCTTTTCTGTGTGCTGTCAATCTTCCAAAAGCTCATTAGGCTATGAATCCTCAAGGGAGTTATCTATTGGCAAATGTGCTAACCCATGACATCAGAACCCTCACAATCCAGTCACTTCCAGACGCCCCACCTGAACATGGCTACACTTGGACCAACCTTTCAACACATGAGCTGGGAGGGACATTTTATATCCAAACCACACCGATGGACAACTTGTCTTCTTTCTCTCTTCTGTGTATATGCACATGTGTTCACGTTGGTGTGTATGCAGGTGTGTGTGTGTTCTCATGAGTGTGGAAGCCAGAGGCCAGTCTTGAGGGTCATTCTTCCACCACCATCCACTTGGTTTGTTGAGACAGAGTATCTTGGGGCTCACTGATTCAGCCAGGGTGACTGGTCAGTGAAGCCCAAGGAACTTCCTTTCTCCATCTCCCCAGTTCTGGGATTAGATAACATCGTGCATGGCTTTCTGTTTGTTTTTTTAGTGGTTGCTGGGGATTGAATTTAGTACCCATAGCAACCCCCAGCCCTTGTGGTTACATGGTAACTCTACCAACTGAGCCATCTCTCCCCTGCCCACTTTCCTGTGTCTATAATTGGGAACAAGCTTTTTGAATGTTGGATCTGGTATTTGAGAAGGGGGAGGTGTTACCTCAGGTGACTAATTATCTTGTCACTGAGGTGGCCAATAATACTGATCTGTCCAAGTTTTCTGCGTGTTTCCCCTGGCACTCATTTTACTTAGGTGATCATTGAAGAAAAGGAAAATACCCACCTGACAGTTACAGGATGATAACTAGTGTTTCTACTGCTTCTTGAGAGCCACTGTCACTGGGCTGGCAGAATCTGTGTTCCTGTGAAGGAGACCTAGGTGTTCCTTCTCATCTGTGAATCACTTGTCCAAAGAACAGGTTCTTGAGAGGCAAGTGTTCAGCTTCTGTGGGTTTGTGTAGCATAAACTCCCTGTCATCTTTAACCTGTGACCAAGACAATGACTCTAAGCTCTGCCTTTGTCTTTTTCTTGGTCCCCAGGCAGCCAAGGGCCAGTGCTTCTGAAATGACTTCTTTGGAGAAAATCCCAATTGAGCTAAGCTTAGGTTGTATTTCTGTAATCTTGGCTACAAGTAGCAGGCCTTTCACTAAACAAGAAGTAAGATTAGCTCTTAGAGAGCCATAGTTATCATACAGCTCCTAACAGCCTCACAGAGAGCTTGCTGAGAGCTGTGAGGAGTCCAGAAGTCTCTCCTGCTGAAGCCAGGCTGGGAATGGGACTGAGGGGTATGGTATGGGAAATGTCTTCTGAACCTTAAAAAGAAACTCCCCATGAGTGAGACTTTTCAGTGTTTTCAGTGGTGGGTGCTGTGCCTGCCAGGAGAGCAAGAAATGACTTTGGGTTCAGAATGAAGGTTTCTGTGAGCTGTCTTCCTCCACTCAGGGCAGAGAGAAGGTGTTTCAAAACATTTCATCTCCTGGTTCAAGGCAAAATTTTGATTTTAAAATACAATGGAAGGCAAGTGGGAACCACAGGTATACTGCAGGCCCAGAAAGACCATATCTTTTTTTTTTTTTTTCAAAACAGTTTATTTTATTATTTTTTTTGTCAGACAAACACATTGATTTCTGGACCACAGTAGAGGATGGAAACCTTTCACAAACTTATTTATTTGAAAATACAAATATAAAATTATACTTTCCACATCTGTGATGTGAGAGACTGCCATCCACATAGTAATTTTTTTTTTTTTTTTACAACAGGGCTTTAAGAAAGCCACACACAAAGACCTGAAAGATGCTTGAGATATATATATATATATAGATACATATATATGTATATATATAAAAAAAATACTCACTACCAAAGTTCTCATCAGTTTCATACTAAAGTATAAAAGTAAGGGTGAGGTCAGCCACAGTGCTAGGGGAAGTTTTATTTAGATACATTTATGTCCACATGAAACGCTTAGACTTGCTTCCTATTACATATGGAATTTCGAGTTTATAACACCATGAATGGCAGATTGGCTAGCCCACGCTACTCAAGAGCACACTCACAGACTCCACACAGGGTGGCACAGTATGTACAGAATACAGCAGTAGAAGCCTTCCATGGAGGCTCTGGAACTGGAAAGACCATATCTTAGAGAAGACCACACCACGATAACCAGACAAATAGGCCTGAGAATATTCCAGATTCTCCCCCAGGTAGTTTTGTAACTGTGGCCCCTTTAATATTGTGTAACAACCTTATGTGTTTTTCATCTCCACAGTAGATATTAAAATACCTAGGATAAAAGCAGCTAACTTATTCAAGGTTGCACAGGAGCCAGGAAGCAGGTTTTGAGCTGAGGTGTGCCAGGCCTAGGCCCTCTTCCGTGGGGATCAGGGCATGTACATGAGCCTCCAGAGTCCTGTCCAAACACAGCTTCTCTCTGAGCACATCTGCACAGGGATCTGGTGCTTTACATCTGTCACAGGCAACCAGGTAATGCTGCTTCCAGTGGCTCTCAGGTAACACTCGGACTATGAAGAAAAATGACCATCAGTCTTGGTAAAGTTTCTTGGACATCTTTGATGGCTCTGTCTAATGGCTCCAAAGTTTGATGGTTCTGTATCTCTGGGCTGGCTAGTTTTATGTCAACTTGACACAAGGTAGAGTCACCTGAAAGGAGGGAATCAATTGAGAAAATGCCTCCATAACATCCAGGTATATGGCATTTTCTTAATAAGTGATTGGTAGGTGAGAGCCCAACCCATTGTGGGTGGGACCATCCCTGGGCTGGTGGCCCTGGGGTCTATAAGAAAGCAGGCTAAGCAAGCCATGGAGAGCAAGCCAGTAAGCAGCGTCCCTCCGTGGCCTCTGCATCAGTTCCTGCTTCCAAATTTCAGATCTTAATTTCCTGTCCCGGTCTTCAGTGATAGACTGCAATGTGGAGGTATAAGCCAGATAGCCCAGCCCCACCCCTGCAGCTTGCTTTTGGCCATGATGTTTCACTACAACAATAGAAACCCTAACTAGGACATCCTGAGAAACCTGAGAGAGAGCTGGCCCTGACGGCCCTACAATTGTAGGAAATTCTCCACCTTGCCTCTGTGAGCTGCTTGTCCTGCTAGGGCATGAGAGAGGCCTCCCTGGGAATAAGAAGTGGTCCAATGGTGATGGATATATCGATACTTCTCTAGTCACACTGCTCATATTTACTGAGTTTGCAATGAGGAGGAGGCTGGTCTTAGCATCTGAATGAGAAGACAAGTAAGGCCCTTTTGTATCTAATACAGTGAGTCCAAACCAAAGCAGTTACCCCAAGATTTGGATGTGTGTCTGTCTGACAGCTCTCCTGGCCCTGAGAAGACTGTGACATGCTCTGCTCTGTTAGCCTCTCGGTTCAGTCTGTCACCAGCCTGGTTCTATGGGAATAAACAGAACAGTGGAACTGCCTCTGGCAGAAAGGTTCCTAACATGGGAAAGAGAGTCCAGAGCTGACAGTTGAGAAGCCTGCCCCTTTAGCCTGAAGCAGGGCAGTTGACTGGTTTTATGTCTCTGGGTCCCACCTCAGGCTCAGTGGGAACTGTGATAATTCCTTGTCCAAAGGAAAGCAGCCTGCCTATTACCCAAAAGACACCACCAAAAGACCCGAGCACCCAGTGCCTTCCCCCCCCCCCCCCGCCAGCTGCCCCTCCACCTGCATCTTACTGCTGTCCTTCTGGGCACACTCAAACACCTCCCTCTTCAATTGTCCAAGCAAAAGAAAGCCATCCCAGCCCCTCAAACATGGCTTGGTGTCATCTCACCCCTGATCTCTCATTGCTATTTTGGTTTTCCTTTTTCCATTTCATTTATGGGGGGTGGGGGGAGGCTGGGAGGGAGTGCACATTTCTGTGTATAGATGGGCGTGTATCTGTGGAAGTGTGCACATTTGTTTGTGTGTGCATGTGGGGGTCAGAGGTTGATATTGGTACTCACCTCCACCATTCCTGTACCCTGTTCTCTGAGGCAGGGTCTCTCAGTGACATCCAGAGCTCACTGATATGACTATAGTCTCCTGGACCAACTCTAGAGATCCTCTGTCTCTACCTCCCAAGGCTGAATTTACAGGTGGACCACTATGTCCAGCTGGCCTTTAAGTGGGCTTCTTGGGGGTCCAAACTCTGGTCTTCACACTTCTGTGGCAAGTGTTTGAGCTGCTGGGTTATCTCCCCAGCCATTTTTGAGGCAGGGTCTCATGTAGGTCTGCCTGTCCTCACACTGAGCATGTCTTTAAGGATAACTTCAGATCTTCCTGCCTCGACTTCTGGGTACTAGGGTCATATGTGTGCTTCTTAGGTCCATTAATTACCCATTGGTCAGAGCTGGAGACATGACACATACCATGATTTGTAGCCGCCACCGCCCATTATTCCTTTGTGACATTGACTGACATGCTTTCGTCCCCTCCAGATCCACCCTCGTGCCATATCTCAAACCCACAATTCCCAGCCTCCCTGCAAGCTTCTCTTTGTTCTTTATGTGCCCTGTCCCCATCCAGACCAAAGCCACCATATCCACGCAGCCAGTATATCCTCCGGGCTTGTGGACCACACAACCTCAGTACTTTTGGCTCATTTTATCTCTGCTTTGCCCACACAACAGAGTGGGAACATCTGGGCTCCTCAATCCTTGGAGGTACCTTTGCACCTAAGGCCCATGTGGCCAGGCATCCAGCATGCCCCCAGAGGGGCCTCTGTCCACCCTTGGCCAGCTTTCTATCTCCTGCCTCAAGTTTGAATGTCTGGATATTTTCTACTTTCCGGGTCTCAGATGTATGTGTCTTTGCAAGCTGGCTCCTTTTCTATCACGGTCTTTCTTTTATTTAAATGTGTGCTCTCTAACTATACTCTAAAGCACCCCCTACCCTAAAACAGAAACTAAACAGACCAAAAATAAATAAATAGATAAATCACCCTTTAATCAATGCTCACTGTCTCGATGGGGGCTTCAGATGAACTCTTCTTAGGGAGAGGGATGAGCACATGGCTGTTTGCAGGGAGGGGAAGCAGGCATGTTAAGTTGGCTTGGAGCACCACTCTGTCTTGTCACGGCACTGCCTTTGATCTTTAATTTGAGCCATTCTAGGCAGGGCTCCGTGCTCTCTGAAAACACGCTGTGTGATTAAAAAATGTGCACGGCATCAGCCAAAACATTTGTTTATATTTTACCCGCAATTTCAGGGTTCTTGTTTCTTGTCATGCTTTCGCTGAGAACGTTCTTTATGTAATTAAAGAGGTGCGAGTGCTCTCGACATGATTGTGCAGGAGAATGTGAAGCTGGGGCTCCCTGGTCTGAAGACAGAGAGAGGCCCTCTAGAGCATGGAGTCCACAAGACATGACATGACTAATCGACCTCCAAGTGTGAAGTCCACAGGACATGACTAATCAACCTCCACTGCATTGTTTGAAGATGGTCACAGAATGGGAATGTAGCCAGTGGTGTTATGATGCACAAGGCCCTGAAAAGAGAGAAAGAGAGAGAGAGAGAGAGAGAGAGAGAGAGAGAGAGAGAGAGAGAGAGAGATTGGGGAGAAGGAAAGAATGAAAAAGGATGGTAACATCAACCAGAAAAGAAAAAGCCTCACATAGACTGAGGTCTCTAAGCAGTGCCCTAGTGTCCCTTGGGAAATTAAATTCATGAATGCATGTCTCCATTTCCAACAGTAATTTCTCCATAGTAACATCCCCCTTTGCCACAGAGATGCCCTATGCATTGCAGAATGCTCATCAGTATCCACAGCCTCTGCCTTCATCCGCAGCCTCTGTCCACCAGATGCCAATAGCATAGCCTCCCTTGCTGCCAGTTGTAGAATCAAACCTATCACCAGACATTTCCAAATGTGGCCCGGGGTGCTTGAAATTCCTCCAGTTAAGAGGTCTTGGGCCACTTTAGTTTCATTAACTAGGGAGTTGGAAAGGAAAGGAAATGGAAGGGGAAAGAAGGGAGGGGAAGGAAAGAAAAGGAAGGGAAAAAGGAAGGGGAAGGGAAGGGGAAGAGGATGGGAAGGGGAAGGAAGGGGAAAGACAAACAGCCTTACCAAATACCTGTGTCTCTTTTCCTGGCCTTGCTTAGTGTCTGGTAGAGAATCATCCATCATGATCAAGTAGGTTTTATCCCAGGAATGCAGGGATGGTTCAATATTCGGAAATCCATCAATGTAATCCACTATATAAACAAACTTAAAGAAAAAAACCACATGATCATCTCACTAGATGCTGAGAAAGCATTTGACAAAATTCAACATCCCTTCATGATAAAAGTCTTGGAAAGATCAGGAATTCAAGGCCCCTACCTAAACATAGTATAAGCAATTTACAGCAAACCAGTAGCCAACATCAAGCTAAATGGAGAGAAACTTGAAGCAATCCCACTAAGATCAGGGACTAGACAAGGTTGCCCACTCTCCCCCTACCTATTCAATATAGTACTGGAAGTCTTAGCCAGAGCAATTAGACAGCAAAAAGAAGTCAAAGGGATACAAATAGGAAAGGAAGAAGTCAAAATATCGCTATTTGCAGATGATATGATAGTATACTTAAGTGACCCCCAAACTTCCACCAGAGAACTCCTAAACCTGATAAACAACTTCAGCAAAGTGGCTGGTTATAAAATCAACTCAAACAAATCAGTAGCCTTCCTCTACATGAAAGATAAACAGACTGAAAAAGAAATTAGGGAAATGACACCCTTCACAATAGTTGCAAATAATATAAAATACCTTGGTGTGAATCTAACCAAGCAAGTGAAAGACCTGTATGACAAGAACTTCAAGTCTCTGAAGAAAGAAATTGAAGAAGATCTCAGAAGATGGAAAGATCTCCCATGCTCATGGATTGGCAGGATTAATATAATAAAAATGGCCATCTTGCCAAAAGCAATCTACAGATTCAATGCAATCCCCATTAAAATCCCAACTCAATTCTTCACAGAGTTAGAAAAGGAAATTCTCAAATTCATATGGAATAACAAAAAACCCAGGATAGCGAAAACTATTCTCAACAATAAAAGAACTTCTGGAGGAATCACCATCCCTGACCTCAAGCTGTACTACAGAGCAATAGTGATAAAAACTACCTGGTATTGGTACAGAGACAGGCAGGAAGATCAATGGAATAGAATTGAAGACCCAGAAATGAACCCACACACTTATGGTCACTTGATCTTTGACAAAGGAGCTAAAACTGTCCAGTGGAAAAAGGACAGCATTTTCAACAAATGGTGCTGGTTCAACTGGAAGACAACATGTAGAAGAATGAAAATTGATCCATTCTTATCCCCTTGTACAAAGCTCAAGTCTAAGTGGGTAAAGGACCTCCACATAAAACCAGATACACTGAAACTAATAGAAGAGAAGGTGGGGAAAAGCCTTGAATACAAAGGCTCATGAGATGAAGAAGGCCTATGCTTTTGTTTTCCTTCTAGGGTATCAGGAAAGGAAGAGGAGTGGAGGCTGGATGACAGTTCACATCTGGTATCATACTTAGCTTCAGCTGTCAGCTTGACACAAACCTAGAGTCTCCTGGGAAAAGGGGAACCTCCGTTGAGAAATTGCTTTTATCAGATTGGCCCGTGACATGTCTGTGAGGCATTCTCTTTATTGTTATTGGTGTAGGAGGGCCCAGCTCACTGTGGGCGGTCCCATCCCTAGGCAGGTGGGCCGCAACTAACCAGTAAGCAACATCCCTTCATGGTCTCTATTTCGGTTTCTGCCTCCAGGCTCCTGCCTTGAGCTGCTCTGGCTTCACTCCATGATGGAATGGAACTTGTAAAATGAGATAGACCATTTTCTCCTCCAGGTTGTTTTTAGTCTTGGTGTTTATCACAGCAACAGAAAGCAAAGGACAGCCACTCTTTAAAAGTAGGGTCCCTAACGAGAAAGAAAGGGTCGTAGACACTGAGACTGTGAGGCTTCTAGAAATAAAAAGAAAATGCATGCAGAGATAGGGCCCTGTGGCATAGCAGCTCTTCTCAATGCCCACAGTCCCAGTTAACTGGGAATTAGGAAATGCTTCAGCGTGTCAGTTGAGGTCAGCAGCTCTGTTGGTAAAGTTCTCGCTGTGTAAGGAGGAGGACCTGGGCTCAGTCTCTAGCACCCATGTCAAAAACCTAGGTACAGTGATGTGAGCTTGTAACCCCAGCTCAGGAGACGTAGAGACATGTGGATCCCCAGGGCTTACTGGACTAATGTAATCAGCAAGTTCCAGGCCATGGAGAGACCCTATCTCAAACAACAAGGTCTGAGAGATGATGTTCAAGGTTGACTTCTTGCCTCCACTCCTGTACTCCTGTGCCTAACACATGTTCTCTCTCTCTCTCTCTCTCTCTCTCTCTCTCTCTCTCTCTCTCTCT
>NW_021604686.1:4430333-4452041 GCF_004785775.1 Grammomys surdaster | reverse complement strand
TCTCTCTCTCTCTCTCTCTCTCTCTCTCTCTCTCTCTCTCTCTCTCTCTCTCTCACACACACACACACACACACACACACATACATGCACACACAAAGTATAGGACTGTGCATCTTGTGACAGCCCACTGACTTCCTCTGTGATATGTAAGATTCATCCTTAAGAGAGAAGCCAAGCAATAAGAATCTTGGGTTTCTAGGTTTCCACCCAGTACTCTGAACTACCGATGTGTGACCACTTCACACTGTTATTCCTACTATCACAGGGAGATGTTTAGCTTTCTGGACTCCTGTCTTATTACCTGAAATAACTTAGGGAAATGAGCAACTTGACCTCACTGGGCCTCAGTTTTCCCATCTGCCAAGTGAATAATCACCAGACCTACCTCTGAGCTGGCAAAAGAATAACATAACCCAGCAAGCACTGGGGTGGTGGGGCGCTCCAGGGTCATCAGCTCCTATTGCTAGCTATTCTTGGGCACCAACATGAGGGCTCAGGAAGTCCTGCTCTGTCTTCCATGGAAATGCTTTCCGAATGTCTGCCTCCCCTTCCTGCCTCTGTTGGCATTGCCAGAGTTCTGGGCCACCTTCCTGTAATGTCTACCTTTCTCTGCCACTCAACCAACCTCTGCCCAGGTGTTTCTAGAGTCATTGGCGACTCATGACCATTTCCTGAAGTTTCCTACAACCAACAGGCTACAATCCAAATGCCGTACAGTCAGAATAGAATCCGTAGGCAACTCTGTGGTCCCCTGGCATGCTGGAATCGTTAGCTGTGCTTCTCGTGACCCAAGAGTGCTAACTGGCTTTCCATGCCTGGGTTCTGAATGCCTGTTTGTTTTCAAGCTACTCTCTGTGTTGGTCAAATGAAGTTCCCTGTCCACAGTTTATGTGTTTTGGACCAAAGTGATGCACTTTCCCCCCTGTTATGTTTTAAACACAACACTTAGTTTTCCCAGTGAATACTAGGCATGGTTTGGATCCATCGCCTGGTCATGATTAATTTCTCTCCGGCATCTCATGTTGGACCTTGTTTATTTACACTAACAAGACAATTTCACAAGCAGCTTCCATATGAGGGCCCCCCCCACAGCACAGATGATGAAGGCTAGTTTGTGAGTGAGGGGAGGTTGAAATCAAGGTCCTTCCTGTTCTTGTCCTGCCTGTCCCTGCCACAAGCCCACAAACAACAAGCTGTGTGTGAGGGAATTGTCTTGTTCAGTTGCTTTATTCAGGTCTCCACCGTTTGACTTCATTCTTGAAGCTCGTCTTTTATTTGAAAGCGACGTTGGGATAGGAGAGAAAAAGGAAGCACGGAAGGAGAGGTGTAAAGGACAGATAGTCTCAAGGAGTCTGACCACTCAGTTGGGAAAGTGCCTACTCTGTAACCATGAGGACCTGGCTTCAAATCCAACCTAAAAGCTGAGCAAGATAGACCTACACTGGAGGGTTGGGTTAGTGTGGAGGGAACAAATACTTGGAGCCCATTGGCCATGCAGCCTGGCCAAATCAATGAGCTCCAGCTGCAGTGGGAAACCCTGTCCAAAATACAACGTAAGGAGCAACCTAAGACAACACCTGACAGTGACTTCCAGCACAAACACATGTGCCCACACCTGCAGGAGCACATACACACACAGACATGTGCACATTAGCACACATATGCACACATACACAGACAAACCGCTTCAAAAAATCAAGCTCTTAGGGACTTGTTAACCTGCAGCAGGCAAACACTCCCAGAAATATGTTCCCGGTGACTCTGAAAGTTAGGCCCTTCAAATCTTGGCCATTGTCACTGTTGTCTGTTGGGCACCAATAACCACCCTCACCTTGAAGAGAGACCCCACTGAAGGTCGAGTCAGATCTGAATAGCACACACAGTGCCTCACCGTAGACAGCTGTGATGGCTTAAATGAAGTCTCTATGTTTGAGTACTGTTTGGGAAGGATTAGGAGGTGTGGCCTTGATGAAAGAAGTGTGTCCCTGGGGCGTAGATTTTGAGGTTCAAGACTCAGGTCAGGCCATTTTAAATGTGTGCCCTCTGCCTCCTGCTTACAGTTCAGGATGTGAGCTCTCTGCTCTTGCTGCCTCATGACTTTGCCCCACCGTCATGGACTCTAATCCTCTAGAACCCTGAGCCTAACTAGGCACTTTCTTTTATAAGCTGCCTTGGTCATGGTCTTTTATCACAGTGGTAGAAAATTAACTAACACAGTAGTCTTTCTTTAAAGCTATTTTAATTGCGCTTTATTTTAACTGACATGTAGCAATTGTCACTATGTATAGAGTGTAGTGTGATATCAAAATACACACCCTGAAGATGAAGACTATTGTCTTATCTGTCACCTCCGGTGTGCATCATTTCTGCATAATGGGAACATTTGACTCTCTCTCTCTCTCTCTCTCTCTCTCTCTCTCTCTCTCTCTCTCTCCCCCCCCCCCCCAGCTATTTGAACATTTAAAATGCATTATGTTAACTGTAGTTAGCCTACCATGCTGCAGAACAAGTTGTCTGAGTTCTCAGAGCTAGAGACATGCTTCAGTGGTTAAGAGGACTTGCTACTCTTGCAGAGGACCCTAGCTAATTTCCTAGCACACACACACCCCCTTGGAAAGCTCATAACTGCCTGTAATTCCAGCTCCAGGGAGGCCCTCTTCTAACCTCTGCAGGGATTTCACTCACGTGTACAAACCTACATACAGACACATATGCACATTATTAAATAAAGTATTTTTGAAAAAAGAAATTGATCCTCCCATCCAATGTCATCTGTGTATATGTTTTTTTCATTCTTTTTCCAACCTCTCTTTCTCCCCATTTCTCACCATCCAGGCTCTGGTAACTACTATTCTGTTCTTTCTTCCTTTGCGATTAACCTTATTTTCCACATTTAAGTGTGCACATGTAGCATTTGTCAGCAGTGTTTCTTTTGAGAGGACAAGTTCTGGCTCCTTGGCCATATAGCTTATGAGTTATGGTGTATCCATCTTCTACCCATTGCTGTTTCTCAATGCTCTGAAACTGATGCTAAACCAGATGTGACATGTCTGCCAGGCTTTGCAATGAATAGCTGAAAAAGGAAGTCAGAGAAGCGTGGTGGGTGGGAGCATGGTCTGGGCAATAGATAAGCCCACTCCGGTCCCAGCTCTGCTGGCTACCTGCTCCCTCACTTGAGAAATGTCATCCCTTGGCTCTTCCATGCAAAATTAACTTTTGTCATCTGTCAAACAAAGACCCAGAGGAAATATCTCACTGGGTTGTTAAGAACATTAAATAGGATGTGTAGCACCGCACAGAACACCCAGAATGCTCAGCCCATGGACACTGCCACAGTGATGAAGATGAGTTGGTAGTTTTCTTTGAGAGCAGATGTGTGTGTGTGTGTGTGTGTGTGTGTGTGTGTGTGTGTGTGTGTGTGTGTGTGGTGTAAAATGTTCATGCATGTGAGGGCCAGAGGGCAACATCACATGTCTTCCTCAATGACTTTCTAACTCATCTTTTTGAGACAGAGTCTGTCACTGCATCAGGAACATACTGACTGGCTAAACTGAATGGCCAGAGAGTCTCAGGAATTACCCATCTCTGCCTCTTCTGTGCTAAGATTGCAGAGATGTGTGGCCAAGTCTGGATTTTTTATGTGGGTTCTGGAGATCGCAGGTTTTCATGCTTTCTTGGCAGGAACTTGACCCAATAAGCCGTCTCCTAAGTCTTTGGACAAGTGATATTCTTAAATCTCCATGTGATCCGAAAAGGATCCTACTCAAAATCTCAAACCAGAGACCCTGATTAGAGAGGGAACTTAGGATTAAACATCCTTACTAATGGGACAGACAGGAACAAATGGGGAAAGGGTGTATCAAGACGATACACTAAAACTCGCTTCAGAGGTCAGAGGCAGAGAGTCTGGAAGGAGAAGGCTAACTAACTGCCATGCCTGGAGCAGCAGCAGGTTGAAGAAAGAGCCATCCCATGTAAGCTGGACCATCCCCTGGGTGGGGTCTCTCATGTGGACACCCTGTCTTACTGGACTTGAATCACTGCATTTTTTTTCTTTTCTGACTAGCTGCTCTTTAAGACCCTCTCTACACCACCACAAATGAAAACCTTCCTAATGGCCGTCTGCTGGGCTGGGCTTTGCTCGCCATTGTTGGTGCACAAAAGCCCAGTCCCATTAAGATGGTCAGATACGTCCTGCCGTCTCACGGCCTTGTGCTCAAAAGCACTCAACGCTATTTAAAGCCCCCTTTTTCCAAAAATATGCTTTGGTCACATTTGTATACAGCCCATTAATTAAGGCCAGATTCGAAGCTTTCTGAACTGTCATTTCTATTAGGGGACATCAGGAAATAGAGGACTTCATTCTTCCAAGAGATAATTTAGACACAGGAGAAAAGCCAAGAGGTCCCTGAGTCCCCACAGCACTTACCTTCACTTCCAGGCCTGTTATGAAAAGGTTTCTTAGATAGAAGGGGACAAAAAGACTCTTTCATGAACATTTCATGAAATATCAACATTTTCTGCCAAACAGGAGATTTATTGGGTGGGAATATGGACACACATACACACACACACACACACACACACACACACACACACACACGAGACTTTGTCTGGGGCACCTTGGAAAGTGAAAATCAATCTAGGGAAAATAATCATGAGAGCAGATAGTCTTGAAGATAACAGCTTGGTTTTTCTGTGAGATTAAAAATAAATCAGTTTACAAACAGGCTCACCTAGAAAGCATAAGAATTAAAATGTATTTTCTCTTCTGTCTTTCTCCATGGGACACCCCTGGTTGCTTGATTGGAAGACATGGACTAATTATCAAATGTTTTTGTTTATTAACAAAACAAAGTTAATGGGATACCTACATCACATCCCTTCTCCTATGGCTCAGAGATCACCAAGGTGGAGAGGGAGAGAGGTTGAAAAAGCCAGCCGCGGGGGATAAACCGATTTCCCTATTTCACTGTTACAGAGTAGTTGCACATGTGAATTGACAGGGGCTGTGACTACATGCACAAGATTTGTGCAGAATGGAACCAGAAAACATCCCCGCATAGGAGGGGAGGGTGGTGGGGAAGCCTCACCCCTAGCTGAAGCATTGCCGATTGGTGGCTGTGGCCCTCAAAGGCTCCCCGTGCTCCAGCAGACGGTGCTACACCCATGCGTACTGGCAGCGCTACATGGATTCTGTGAATTTAAAACAAATCAAAACAAAACAAAATTTAAAAAAGGAGCTAGCATATGAAATTGGGGTACGGGGAAGATTGAGGAGCTGGGGAAGGAATTAGAGGGGAGGGAACGGGAGCGGACTCGATCAAAACGTATTACATGCATGGGTGAAGGTCTCAAATCAATAAAAAGAGCATCCAAAACCATGCTATGCAAAGACTGCATAGAATCACTGTATGTGTTCTTCCCCAGATTGCTATGGCTCAAGGGTATGGTATGGGAAATACTGACATGGACAATAATCACAGCCCTAAGACTAAGGGAATTCATGCTTACTGAGAGTTTATACTTCTACATATTAAATGTCAACACATTATTAATTTTCACACTTGATTCTTGAAAACTTGTGGAGTAGGTACTATTATATGCCCATTTTAAAGATTTTTTAAGTTCTTGTTTTTAATTGTTTATTTGGGTGGGGGAGAGGTGGGATACAGGCAAATGAATGCAAGTTGTACAGAGGCCAGAAGAAGGCATTGGATCCCCTGAGGCTGGAGTTTCAAACACTTGTGAGCTGCCTGTCATGGGTGCTGTCAACCACTTAGGTCCTCTGTAGGAGCAATATGTACTCTTAACCACCGAACCATCACTTTAGTCCTCATATGTCCATTTTATAGATAAGAAAAATGGAGGCTTAGCTTGTTTGATCATTTTCCCAAGGTCACAGATCTGATAGCTGGGGTCAGTTCTCCCATTTCAGGAGGTCTGTGAGATGTGAGGTTCCTGGTACTCTGGTACTTGATGGTGTCTCATCCTGGCAGAGCAGGAAACTTCCAGGCTTTGGAGACAGGCTAGGGCTTCATCATGATTTTGTTATATCATGTGACTTCCAACAAACCACTTTACTTTTTTTCAACTTGGTTCTTTAACTAAAATAGGGGAAAAAAAAGTTACCTTGTAGGTTCTTGTAAAGAAAGAATGAAATGTTAGTAGGAAAGTAATCAGAATTGCCCTCTATAACCCACTCCACGGTTCATGTATACTTTGATTAGCAAGGTCTAGTATTATTATTATTATTATTATTATTATTATTATTATTATTTTATACCCATTTGTACAAGGATCTAATCCCAAATCTCTTCATTCTTGGAATGAAGAAATAAGACATTCTATGAATCAGGTGGAAGTTAAGCTGTAGCCAGAAGAATTGTACTTAATTCAAGAATTATTACTACCTAATGTGTGCTCGTTCTGAAAGGAAGACAGAGTCAAATCCCATGTGTCCTTTTCTCAAGAGAAGAAATTAGCAACGGGCAGGGGATTGTGCCAGGCTTTAAGTAGATTAAACAACTTACTGTCAAATGAAGTTATTCAACAACAAAAGTATGGTCTCAGGCTGAGGAGATGGCTCAGTCAGTGAAGTGTTTGTCATTCAAGCTTGAGGACCTGAGTTCAAATCCCCAGCACCAATGTAAAAACTGAACATAGTACCCATATCTGTGACCCCTGTATGAGGGGCCAGAGACGAAGACAAATGGACCCCTCACTGACCAGCCAGTTTCAGGTTAATTAAGACCTTCTCTCAGCAAATAAGGTAGAGAGTGATAGAGAAAGCCATCTAATGATGACCTCTGGCCTGCACTCACATGCACATATGCACACACACAAGCGTGCACATATGTACACTACATAGGCAAACACCCAGAGAAAAGCTTTGCATAGTTGTGACTTACAGGACGTAACTGCTGTTCTCATCCCTCAGTTCTTTTGTGTGGTGGTGTGGTGATGGGCGTGGTGATGGGTATGGTGATGGGCGTGGCAGTGGGTGTGGTGGTGGGTGTGATGCTGTGGTGATGGATGTGGTAATGGGTGTGGTGACAGGCGTGGTGGTGGACGTGGTGATGTGCATGGTAGTGGGCGTGACGCTGTGGTGATAGGAGTGGAGTTGGGCGTGGTGGTGGGGTGGGATGGGGTGATGGGCGTGGTGATAGGCGTGGTGATGGGCGTGGTGGTGGGTGTGGTGGTAGGCGTGGTGTTGTGGTGGTAGGCGTGGAGTTGGACGTGGTGGTGGGGTGGGGTGATGGGTGTGGTGGTGGGTGTGGTGATGGGCGTGGCGTTGTGGTGATGAGGGTATGGTGATATAATCATGGGGATTCTGTGGTGTGCTGAGGGGGACATACATGTGTCAGGTGTCTCTGCCTTATTGACTTCAGACAGCGTCTGACCCTGACCTGGAAGCTCGCTGTTCTGGCAAGGCTGGCCAGCTCTAGAGCACTCAGGATCTGGCTACGTCAGCCCACAGTGCTGGGGAGTTGGGTGTGGCATTGACCATGAACAAAATACGTTATATGAAATTCCCTAAGACTTAATTAAAAATACCATTTTTTAAAAAATACAGAGTTACTAGATGAAATAGAACAGATCCAAAGAAATGTGAAGGCCGAGTCTGTTGGATTCACATTTGGTGGGGCAGGGGTTCGGGATGGGGTCTGCCTTAGACTCTTTGTTGTGACAGAAGCATTTAGAAAACTTTCTGTGCAGGACTGCAGGCAGCACGTGAGTAGCTGAGAAGATAATGCTGGCACTTTCTGCTGGGATTCAGCTTCGGGGGACGGCCTGGTGACAGTGAGGTGGCTCCCCTGCTTTGATACAAGCCCTTTTGGCTCCTTCCCCCACCCTGGGGCTGCCTAGGCTGCCGGCATTCTGGCACCAGGCTGGCTCCTGTCTGTTCGCCAGTCTTCCCTCTTCCAATCCCTCCACTGCCCTTGCCTCTCCCTCCTTCTCTCTCAGCAGCTGACATTTGGGATTCAGATCAGGGCTTTAGGCTGTGACCTCAGCCACCCTCCTCTACTAAGTCTGTACTAAGTCGTTTCACCCTGGTAGATCTTCAATAAATACCCATCCTCCTTCCTATTGTTTTGCTGTATGCCCATGAGCACCCCAGTGACCTTTCTGTATAGTGTGGGCAGCCTTGCCAACAGCCCCAAGTGACCAGAGACATCACTTATAGAAAGTGAATATAATTTTGTGTGGTGGTGTGGTGATGGGCGTGGTGATGGGCGTGGTGATGTCTCTTCTCCAAGCTGTGGTTGGCTCTGTACTGATGTTTGTTTACATTGGTCCTCCAGGAGAAATGCTTCTGTTTGTCCTTCTGCGTTGCCTGCACTCCTGTCTTTAAAGTACTCGAAGTTCCTTCTCTAGCTGACCAGCAGCCCATTGTTTAAGTTAGGATTGGGTGAAAGTTGTTTGCATCTCTTTGAATTTGCTGTGCTCACTTTCAGTTGGCTTTAAATAAAGCATAATAACATTGAGTTCCTCCCACATGTTGAGGCTTTTCATGAGTAAAGAGACCCATTACTGTCAGAAAAACTAACTCAGAAAATTTAGAATATACATTCATTAATTACTACCACTAGTTAGTATGTCTTACTACCTTAAACGAAGCATTTGTCAGAGCGTGAAGACAATGAATCATTCTCAAACACTTCTGCATCTGCAGAGTTATATACACCCGGGATGTAATGGTCCTGAAGCTGTTGCAGCCTCGGGCATTCGCTTCTCCCCATCTGGAATCAGGGACCTAAGTGTCTACGTAATGGCTAGGAGGAAATGATCAGCTTGTTTAAGTGACAGGTGACATCAGGAAGTCTTCTGAGCCCAAGGAATGACATGCTGACAGCAGCACCTTGGAAAGATAAATCTCACGTGCACATGCAGAATAGATTACCTCAAACCGTGAGGCTTTGCCTTGAGTCCACATCTGGGGGCATGATTTAAAAACTCAGAAATATGGTTAGGATTTTAAGGAACGGACTGGAGAAAATTAAGAACCGTCAAGGTTCCATCAAGGAAGGTGAAGGATCAGTATTTATCCAACGGGTTAACATGTCCCAGATATTGGTTGACACAAGTTTGTATCCTTGGTGTGGTCACTGGGAAGCACACGCAGGCAGGTGTCATGTCTGCCATTACCCTACCTTTTGGATTAGAGTCACAAAAGCAAGGAAATATTCTGCCAGCGTGAGCCTTATTCATCTGGCTGCCACCTGCCTTGTCGTTATGGAACATACTGACTTTGACAGATAGCCCTGTTCTTAGCCATCCTTCGGAAGATGAATAAAGGAGCCTTCATGTTTAAATATTTTAGCCAAATGCCTTCCTTCTGAGAATGCATGAAGTGCAATGTCTTCATTACCTAGTGAAATAAATGTTCATATCGGATGTGTACGTGGTTAGAAGAACGAATAAGGAAGAGTTATCTCTAGTTTCATGGTGACTATCAGAGCCTGAACGAGTAAGCACTCAGAGTGGACCATAACATCTCCCAAGAAACCTGATGTTTTTCCTTAAGTCATAAATATTAACTGGAAGTTTCCCAGAAAGACAAATGAGAAAACTAGCCACGATTTCAGTGAGAACTTTGAGACCTATGAAATTCAGCATAGGAGGAAGGGTTTGTGTGATACTCACCCCACACTGCAGAAGTGATGCGTATGACAGAGGTTTTCACAGAAGCCATAGGGGAAGCTGTAGAAGAGGCTGTTATGTTCTAGTCAGTCCTCGTGTGAGGAGAGGCCTTGGGCTGGGAGCTGAGCCTGTGTGGAAGGGTCTTAGGGAGAACTGGAAAACAGCCCAAGAAATATAAACAAATATATGTGCCCCTTGTGCAACCAGCAACCAGGCTTTATTCTTACTGGGGAAGAGGAATGTCCACTGCCCCAAGGACTGTCCAACCAGCAGAGAAGGAACCGGGCTCCTGAGCCATAAGGCCCTTACTTGTACCTCACAGCCACCTCCCCTGTGTGACCTTTGACATAAAACCTCTCTGAACTTTACTACAAGTAAGAAGAATGATTCCTACCTCTCAAAACTCTTGAGAATTCAAAAGGATGGTAGGTGAGATTTTGAGACCATGGTGGATGGTCCAGTCAAGAACTGTCACATATATTTCTGTGGCTTCCTACCATTCAATTTTCTAAGGGATGCTTGAATCTCTGTGTGCGTGTTTTCTGTCTACAGTTCATCTAAAGGCTGTGGTCCAGCATGCCTGAGTTACAGGCTCCCTCTGACTACCTCTCTTGCAGTTCCTAAGTCAGCATGATCTCTGTTCTCTGAGACTTTACCATAGCTGACCTCCAAGAACAATTGCAAATTTCACACTTAAAGCCACATTTTTTTAAAATACAAATAAATGCTAGGGAGATGTCTTCATTGGCAAAGTGCCTGACATGAGTTCAGTTCCTTAGCACCAACAAGAAAAGCTAGGCATGGTAGTACATGGTGGTTACCCCACACATCAAAGGCAGAGACAGGAGGATCCCTTGGAACTAGAAGGATCTAGCTGAATGCTGAGCTCCAGATACAGACAGAGAATCTGTTTCAATACTAGGCAAAGGGACAAGAGGGATGATTCAGTAGTTAAGGGCACTGATCGCCATTCTAGAGGACCTGGGCTCGATTCCCAGCACCCACATGGTGGCTCATAACCATCTGCAACTCCCAATTCACTCTTCCAGACTCTGTTAGACTCACACTCGGTGTACAGACAGACGTGCAGGCAAAACACCCATATACATAAAATAAACTTTAATTTAAAAAAAGCAAGACAAAGAAGGATGAAGGAAGACATTCAATCTCAACATCTGGGCTCCACTTGCACACCCTCACATGTGCACATGAACCTGCACACATGGACATGCACACACATACATATGAAAAGCAAGAGATAAGAAATCTTTCTGAAGGGGAAGATTGCATAATTAAATTATAACCAAAATAATAATAATAATAACAACAGAAGTAATTTTAAAAAATCCCCAGAAGTCTTGTTCACCATTATCCCAGAACATTATCAAAATGTAACTCGATCCCTGTGATTACAGCTGTGCTGTTACTCTGGCCAGACCCCCCACCTGAGAACCATATGTGAACAGAAGTGGAATTTCAGGGGCCTGTACAAGCAGACCAGCCCTCCTTTGGGTGCAGAGGTGTGTGTGCCTTGTGTGGGATAAAGCAGCCAGATTTCCGATGAGCTGAGTACTGAGTGAATCACAGGGAACCTCACAAACATAGGGCTGACCCCCATCCTGAGATCCTTTCCCATGCCGGTTCTGAACAAGCTCCCTTCACCTGCCTCGTGTATTAAGCCTCACAGGAGGTCTGCGAATTATCCTTCAATGCTGTCATTTTACAGGTAGCAATGTCACCCGTGGCTGTAGGATATGTTGGGAATGTTCTTAGGTAAACAGCCATGGATCTAGAAAAAGACTCACAAAAGGACAGGCCCACGGAGGAGACGCCTTCAGATTATGGAACTGGAGAGAGGCTAGGACCTAACGCCCAGAGTCTTAAGGCAGGTAGATAGGTACAAGCCTAGATGGAGACCTCAGTGACAATTTAGCAGAACTGGGAACTGGAGGTGTTTTAAGTCCCAGCAGGTGAACTTCAGATTCGAGGTCACCACCCTCTGGGTCCTCTCCTCCCACTTGGGGCTTCTCAGTGGCTCTTCACCGGCTCCCATTTTCCCTCCTGCCTTTTCTCTCTCTCCTCCCCCTCCTTTCCAGCCTTGGAAAGCAGGCTTTTCTTTATTGTTGTATGTTTTGCATGCTGGAGATCAAACCCAGGACCTTAAACATACTAGGCAAGTGCTGTAACAGTGAGCCATATCTCTAGCCTGAAGCCAATCCTTCCCACGTGGCCTTACGTCGAGTTAGCCGTTGTCTGTTATCTTCCTGCCATACTTTCTGCAGAACCCCAGACCTCAGACTCAACATTGCCCACCCAACCAGTTCATCCATTCTAAAAGGAGTGTCTGCAGTTTACAAGGAGTAGCTACTGAGCCTGTGTGGATAAAACAGCCCTCCCCTAGTCAAAGGAGCATAGTTAAGACAGGAAAGAGGTAGTCCATGTGATGGAGGAAAGAGTCAAACCCGAGCTGAGGAAGGAGGACACCATGGTGTCATGAGAAGGAGGCTGTAGGCAGGAAGTCCTCGCCCAGCCAACTTGGAGAAGTCCCTTTACTTCCTGGGACTTGGTTTCTTTGTCTGTAGAGGAGGAGGCTCACTCCAGATCCTTCAGTGCTTTTGAGGACCCAGCTTCTCAGGGGGATGAGATTTCAAACATGTCCTCTCTCCACCTTTGCCCCCACCCCACCCCCATTATAAACATCACAGCCGGAAGGAAGCTTTCCAAAAGCATTTTGTTTTCCATTTGAAGCCAAAGAGTGATCATGTTGTGTTGTCTTCGTTTTGACTGGATAGAGACGTGGTTGTCGTTGAGAGGGCTGGGGTCCAACTTGAGTAAAGACGGAAGAGTGTACAGTAAACAGAAACTGACCTAGCAGGTCAAATGATTCCAGAGTGCAGCAGCATCGGCCTCCATGAGTGCCTCCCAAAAGGAGAAAGAATTCCTTTAAACTGTCTGTGGAGAAACCTGTGGCAAAGCACAGATCTCCTTACATCCCGCTTATTGACCTGAAAATGCATAGAGCAAAGGGTGCTGGTATAAGCTGATGACAGGTAAGACCAGAGGCAGGAGCCAGCTCTGTTCACTAGTACATGGGCAACCTGAGCAAGTTCCAAAATCTCTCTGAGAGCTGGACCTCACTAGAGATGGTTGCTCTGGGAATTCAACACCATGAGGGAAACAGTCCCCCAAGCACTTCAGGAACATAGACGCTGTCGGGAGGGAGCAACTGAAAGGAGTCACTGCAGCTTCGATTTGTGGAATACTTTATGCTGAACAGGTTCCTACTGTGACAGTAGTTTGGCTTCTCTTCATTCTCTCAGAACCTCCACATAGCAAGCAAAAAGGTATAAGTAACAACTCTTAAAAACAAGAGAACATAGCCTTAGAGCAAGTGGCCAACTTGCCCAAAACTTTTCACTGAGCATGTGGTTCAGCTGAAAAATCCACTTTTTTTTTTTTTTTTTTTTTGGTCCAGAAAGTTCTGGGTTATTCCATTTGCCCTTTGGTTATTCCTCATTGACAAGAAACAAGCACATGGAAAGTCATGAGGGTGGCTTACAAGATGTGGCTTCCAGCATCCAGAAAGGATGGAGCCACTTTGGTGGTTCAGTCTTCAGAGCATCGGGGAACAGTCTGATTCAGGATTTAGAATACTGCCTGCGCCCTGGCTCCAGTAAATCTGGCAGGTGAACCATATCTAGTCTAGAAGCCGGATTCAGCTGTCATCTTCTGTTCTTGTGAATAAAGTTTTATTGAGAGAGCTTTCAGATTACAATAGCTCAACTGGGCCATGATAACAGAGACCATGTGGTCTAGCTCTGTACAAAAGATTTGCTGACAGTTGAGAAGTAGAACAACACTTTACAGACTTCTGTGTACTCAGGAGTTATCTGTGGGTACTGTTAAGCTATAGGTTCTGTCTGTGCCTAGGGAGGGGCCCAGGATTTCTTCTAAACATAAAAGCCACTGGTGAAACTGGTACCTCTGGTTGTGATTGGATCTGTGAGCTCAAGCTGCCTGTGCTCCAGAAGGTGTAGAGATCTGGCTAGTGTCCAAGCAGCCTCCACTTGAAGTAGGGCTCTCCACCCAACAAATTCTGTCCCCCTTAGTTGAAAGTCTGCTTCCAGAACTCAATGCTATAGAGTGACAACTATAGAGTGGTTTTCCTTTGCTTCTTTGTTGTAGAAATTTCCCATTCTGACACCTTGACCGCCAGGTCCTCAGCCTCTGATGGACACATCCCAACCAATGTAGGATTTTCCTAATGCCAGGCCTCTTCTGAGACCCTGAGAACTTACAACACAATTTTGCCAGATTCGTCTAGTGTCTTTAAACTGAATTCACTGAGTAGGTTTAAAAACTGTACGTCCAGAGGTTTCTATTCCTCTACACAATGAATGTACGGACACCTTACTTTTGTATATTATGCTTGTCATTAATCATTCCATGTCCCCTTCCCCCACCCCATCTCAGTCCCTGGGAAGTCAAAACATGAAAGCTAAGTGTTTGGCGTGTAGCTTGGGATGTCTTGCTTGCCTGACAGGTCTTTAAACACTGCTGTACTTGGTTCTTACCCAACTGTACCCCACAGGAGTGCCAACGTTCTCTTCTGGTTGCATCCGTTAGTGAGGTCTTACTCTCTGATGGAACAGGATGGGCCCTGAAACGTGACAGCCGTAGGCTTGATTAAAAGCAGCTTCCAAACTCGGGTTCTCATGCTTATGTGCCAAGAACTTTAATTAGCTGAGCCCATCTTCCCAGGCCATTAGATAATAACTTTTTGCATTCTGTATAACAATTAAGACAGAACAGAGCAAAGAGGGCATAGGTGATTCAGGATGGGGCAATCGGGGTCAACTGAGAGCAACTCCCTGGCCTCAGTCTTGCCTCATATGAACCTGTGCCCAGCTCCCTTGAAACATTCACAAGCCATATTGAAGTACGTTTTTTTGTGTCTTTATTCTTAGACCAATGACTGACAACTTTATTTTGTTTTTAAGATTATAAATATGTTAGTCTTTGTGGACAGGACGGTCTGTTACTATGACTACACTGCCCTACCATTATAACCCCCAAGATCCAAAAACAATAAGTAAACAAATGGCATGTTTGTGTCCAGGTTGGCCTCTATTTACAAACCCAGGACTTGGGCCTGATTTGGCCTGGAAGCTGTGGTTTGCTAACTCAGGTTAGACTCTCAGCAGGATCTGGCTGTTTCCTCTTCATAGCTGCTCTGCCCTCACATCACATGGCCCGCTATTGAGATTAGCACAGAAAACTTGCCGAATGATTCTCAGGGTGAAGGGTACAAGCACACCTTTGAGAACCTTTTAATAATAATAACAACACAGAGAGAAAGAGCCAACATTTCCCAGGAGCCTATGTGTTGTTTAACTATTTCCCTATGCTGAACACTAAGGATGATCCCAACGTTTTTATTATTGATAATAACACTGTGATGGGCTCTATCATCCTGAAACTATTGGCCTCATTTCTTATCATTTCCTTTGCATAAATTCCCAGAAGTATGCAACACTTGAAGCAGCAGAGATTGCTGAATTGCTTTCTCAAGAAGGTGGAATTCATCTACGTTCCTCACAGTGACATGAGAGAGAGCTTTATCATACGCAGAAGACTTCTTTCAACGGAACGTCATCCATAAAAGTTGTGGGCTCCATATGTATTTCCACATATTAGTTCACCATAAATACAGGAGAACTAGTGTTAGCGCCAAATCACTTTAATATTCTCCCACACTGCTGTAATGGCATGCTTCTAAAAGTTCCATGCCTTACCTCTCGAAGTCACCTTGTCTGCCAGTAGAGGTTGCCCTGCTTTGTGTGTTCGTGATACACGTAGAGAACACTTGCTTCCCATTAGGGAGTTGGAAACCACCCCCACTATCTGAACGCCTGGCACCCCCCCCTCCGTCATGATGGACAGAGCCTCCTCCCTATACAATTCACCACCAAATATGTCATCCAGATTGCTCATTTCCCTCAGGAAATCTCATTTAGGTTCATTTTGGCACACAAATTGAGGGTAATTCTTGAGCAATTTCTCTTTTGACGGCTTGCAACATGTAAAATTTTCCTACAATGTGTTGCGAAAGAAATCGCTGGAAAAATACTAAGAACATCTGATACTTGTCCGATCACCTTTGTAACAGCGAGATAGACCTCTTTTGAAAGGCAGTACCTGGTGAACAGAGAACACAAACTCGTGGCGGGTGGGTGGGAAGCAGATGTTGGCTCTGGATGTTATCAGTAGATGCTGTTTGAACAGTGAGAATAAAGGAGCCATGTAAGGAGTTCTCTTGGGGTCTCCCGTGCCTTCCCTTTGGCTTTTTAGCCTTTTTTGAATTTGTCTGAATGAAGAAAGTATTTCTAGTTGAGGAGTGTTGTAGAAGAAGGGACGGGTCCTCTGGTTACATGGTAATGAGGTTTACTTAAAAATAGATGCTTTTCAGGCATAATCAAATATATAAAAATGATAATAACAAGCCCCAGCATTCTCTGAGAAGCTGCCACAGCACATCAAGGGTTCTATCTCTGGCCCTCATTTCCTCATTCTAAAGACCTGAAGAGGTCAATACTACAGCATCTCCAGTCACAAACCCAAAGGCACCCAAAAGCCAACTCAACTGGTTATGCAAAGAGCCAGGACTCATAAGCACAGAGCAAGGACAGGACCCAGGACTTGTAGACTCCCATGCTTATCTTAATATGATGACACTTTGCTGGGGCCTCCAAAAGAGTTTGGGGCTAAGCCACCAGTTCTGAGTCATCTCCATTAGACAGGAGTTGATCAGCATCCTGATTCACAAGCCAGAGTTCCAGCCACTGATATCTCAGGATAGATTGTCTCCAGCACCTTGTGGAGAAGTAGCCTAGCTGTCATCTCACATTAAGTTAGAGACAAAGCCAGGCACAATATTATTCCCGGTTCAATATTCTTCCCCTCATTCCACACTGCTTTTCCTGCTAGATGGTGGCATCGAGTACACTTAACAATTGCATGTCAGTGTTCTTGAGGGGAGGTGTCCTAGTTTGCTTCCTTTCTTGCTGTGTTTAAACACTCTGACTATAGATGGGGTTATTTGTATTTTATATTACACTTCCAGGTCTCAGTTCATTGTTGAAGGGAGTCAGGGCAGGAACTCAAGGCAAGAACCTGATGCATCAACCACAGAGGAATGTTGCCTGCTGGTACACTCAACAGTTTTGAGCACTGGCTCAAGCTTACCATTTTTTTGTATAGCCCAGGAATGCCTGCTCTAGAAATGGTGATGCTCACAGTGGGCTGGGCCCTCCTACACCTGTTAATGATCAAGAGGATCGCTCATGGACATGCCCACAGACCAAGCAAGTCCACACCTGAGGATCCTTCTCTTGGATGACCCTAGTCTAGATCAAGTTGACAATTAAGGTTAACCAGGACAGGGAGAATCAGCTGTTGACAAAAAGGAACCATTACCCATATGATAGTATATCACAGAACCATACCCTCCAAATGTATAGAAATAATGGTAAAATTCAAATACAGTCTACTCTTTAGTTAACACTACAGTGCCAATGCTGGCGGTAGACGTGACTTTGACAATGCATAGTGTGATGTCATCATTAGAGGAATCTGGGTAGAAGGTCAACAAAACTCTCTATAGAGCTATAGCTAGGGCTGATCAACTTTTCTGTCTTAGTTATATGTTGATCTGCTAAGACACCATGAGCAAGACAACTTATAGAGCGGGCATTAAGGGCTTACAGTTCTGGGGGGTCTAAGAGCTCATGATGGCAGCCATGAAAGAATGGCATCATCTAAGAGTTCCCATAGCAAGATTTCAGCAGGATACAGAGAATCTATTGGGAATGGAACAAGCTCACCCATAGTGACATTCCTCCTTCAACAAGACTATGCCTCCTCAACCCCAAACAGCCAACTGAGTACCAACTATTCAAATGCCTGAGACGGATGGAGAACATCTCATTCAGACCACCACATTGTCCATAATCATCAATTTAGTTAGACTCTTGGCTTTGGTAGAGTAGGATCTATCTTCTTTTTAGGTTTGTTTATTTTTATTTTATGTGTGTAAGTGTTTACCTATATGTCTGCATGTGAACCACATGCATGTAGCATCTATGGAAGCCAGAAGAGGATATCAGATCCCCTGAAACTGAAGTTATAGATAGTTGTGAGCCTCCATGTAGGTGATGGGAACCAAGCCCAGGGTGTAACCACATGCTTTGTCACCCAGCCACTTTGTTTCCTGAAGTAACGACTCTGAGACTGAACTATTACAATAAATGCCTAAGCCAATAGCTTTGGATTGTTTCCCGACTAGTTCATAACTCAATTATCCCGTTTATCCTATTCTGTGAGTGCCACATGGCTAGTCACATGGCTAGTCACCTCTTCTTGATTTCATGTGTCTGTCACCATCAGTGGTCCAGGGTAAATTCCTCCCCACGCCTCACCCCGCACCTGTCTCTATCCCAGAATGTTCTCTCTGCCCCACAATTTCCACCTCCCTACTTCCTGACTAAGGTAATGGACCAACAGCATTTTATTAACAAGGAATGCTTTCATACATGGCACAAGAGTTTCTCTCTACACCTCTTCAAGAGCAGCCAGTGCTCTTAACCAATGAGCCATCTTTCCATCCCCAGGGTCTCTATCTTACAGAACCTCTGAACTGACGATAGTAGCAGTTCTTGTTTCAAAGTAAGTGAGAATGCAAGACAGCGAGGGTGTGGCTATCATCTTTGTTGCTGTCCTGCTAAAATGTTCAGGGGGTGAACACTTCCTTTAAAGGGGAAGACAGACGTAACAAGCATTGCATTTTGAAAGGGTAATTGGATATGGATGACTATGTTGTGGTGATGTCCTGTTATTGTCAGAAATAATGTTTTACAGAGAAGCTATTTGTGGAGAGACCAGTGATTACTGACTATCAGTGATGACTGATGGACTGACTGTGCACTCGGGAATATGGAAGCAATAAGAGAGAATACGGTGCCTGCAGAAAAGTCAGTCAAAGCCAAGGAGCAAACGTAAACACCTTCTGATCTGACCCCAACTACAGCATTCAACCCGTAGGACCCACGTGGATAGACCCACGGTTATTTAAGGCAATCAGAAGTGAGCTTTGAATGATCTGCTGGCCACTCCGCTCCCATGATGCGGTCTCATGGTTGCTATTAGATTCAAAACCCAAAACAAGCCTGTGAGTCAGTGAGCATATGTCTTAAGTTTTAGAATACCATTCTGATTTCATCTTCTGTAGCCCCAGACCCCAGTGAATAATCCTGTAATCCCAATATTTCATCATCCAAACTACATTCTGCTTGCTTCCATCTGCCCATGGAAATGTGACAGAATTCTCTGCTCAGACCGTGAGTTCCAGTTTTAGATTCAGGAAACGGGATCATAAGCCCCGTGGAGCCAGCTTGGGCAGCGGGAGAAAGATTTCAATCAAGATCATTCTGTTTTGTTCCAAAGCTTTATTTTTAATGCAAAATAAAAAATTATCTAATAGAAACATAAATGGTTGATGGGAAAATAAAGAAGAAAAAATTGAATAATGAAATTGGGGGCATAGGATTCAAGTTAGAGAAGAGTTTCCACAAATGAGATTAACCACCGTATAAAGAAGCCTGTTACTGGAAGCCTGCCTGCCGGCCATGCAGCCTGATGATGCTTTGGGCATTGGGCTTGAGGAAGGGCCTCCAAGAAACAAGCAAATGTGTGTGCACTCCAGTCTCCAGAACCACAGTTACCAGTGGAGACTCAAAGACTGAGCTCTAAGCACCCGTGAAACTGGGCCAGGAAACAGCATGGGGGGGGGGGGTGACTTTGTCACATGGTAGTAGGATCTGCCATGTAGAACAGACTTGGAGGCAAACCTCAGTTTTAAGTGAGGTATTTCCTGTGTGGTTCCAAAGAGATTTAGGAAATTCCCAGCATGGGACATCCGTGACCCTCCATAGTCCAGGGTGGGAGCCAGGGGTATAAAACCATCTCCACTGCCCCAATTATAGAAATGTCAAACCCTACTTCCTTCCTATTCACTTTCTCCTGATCAATTACCTCAACCGAATGAACTATTGAATTGGTCTGTCTTGTTTATTGTGTGGGGCCCCTAACCTACACCCTTGAGGATACATTTCATGAGTAGCTGAAACAGAAGGCTCTTGCCCAGAGTAGAGGCTATGTGCATATCAGTTCAATAAAGGCGTGTATGAACTTTAAAAAATTTATATGTCTATGCATGTGGGTATATGGACATACAACTTATATGTGCATGTGGCGACCGGCGGTTGACATGGGCTGTTTTCTTCTGTTCCTTTCCATGTTTCTCTTTGAGTCTCTTACAGAACCGTTTGTCACTGGTTGGCTAGACTGGGAGACTCCAGGAGCCTTCCCGTGTTGAGGCTCTAGGCACTTACTGCCGTGCTTGGATTTTTTACATGGGTGCTGGGCTCCAAACTCAAAACCCCATGCTTGTACAGCAAGGGCTTTGCCATTCTGAGTCATTCCCTCAGTCCCGGGAGCAAGGGAAGAAGTTCGGTTAGAGGCAGAAGATCTTCCGCCAACCCTTCTCACTTCTTCCTTCCAGAAGCTCCTGATCTGTGCCACAAAACCTTTTCTATCTTTTTTTTTTTTTCAGAGCATTGGATGTGATGACTTCCTGGGATCTGACAAAGTCGTGGACAAGTGCGGGGTGTGTGGAGGTGATAACACAGGCTGCCAGGTGGTGTCGGGAGTGTTCAAGCATGCCCTCACCAGCCTGGGCTACCACCGAGTTGTAGAGATTCCCCAAGGAGCCACAAAAATTAACATTACAGAGATGCACAAGAGCAACAACTATTTAGGTGAGTCCACTTATCTTCTCCACACAGGCACAAGAGACCGTCGCTGCCACTGATGAATCTGTTGCAGGATGCTGAGGTGAACACAGTGGTGGCCAGGCATTCCAGGACATTCGGGAAGTGTCATTAGGGTCTTCTTGACCTGCCCGCTGGAATGGGGGTGGGGTGGGGGGTATCCTTTCAAGAACTAAATAGTTGATGTCTATATATTTAAATCTGGCTTTACTCTTCTCCAGAAAGCTGTGGTCAACAAACAAAGAGTGGGCAACACACTCTTCTGAGCTGAGAGGAGCTCTTTGTCAAGAAGGGAGGCCTGCTAGTCTTTGTTCTCTTGGGAATTGGGGGACAGGGACAGCTGGTGATTCCTCCCAGACTTTCACTCCCTGGAGGCCTTCTCTCTGCTTCATCTGCCTGGGGTCCCAGGCCCTTGTGTGTCTTCTGAACTGCAGCAGAGCCCTCAGAAGTCACCTCAGCAATACCCACTTCCCTGCAGGCCAAGCCTTCCCGGGCTTTCTGGACAGCTAGGTCATTTGAATCCCTTCCACTGTGCAGCAGTCACGAAGCGAGCAGTTACCAGTTTCCACTTCAGATCAGCATAGGTACGTCAGTTAAGCAGAGATTATAGGGGTGCCATTTCTGCTTTTTGAGACAGGTCTTGATCCATATCCCAGGCTGGTCTAGAAGTCATAATGTAATCCAGACTGGCTTTCCTCCTCCAGGCTGGAATCCCAGTCGTGTAAGTCACCAAGCCTGGCTAAAGGTATCATTTCTTCAAGACATTTAATGGGCAGAAATAGCAGAAATAGACATTTCCTCTTTCATTATTTGTTGAAGAGGAACTTGTTTAGAACAAATAATGTGCCAGGCAATATATTTACGGCTTTTCCTGTATAAAATCCTGAAGCACTCTAAACAACCTATAGCTTACAAGCTTGTTTTACAAATAAAACAGAGACGTACAGAGATCATAGAACTTGTCAAAGTCACACAGCAAGGAAGCATCAGAGCTTGGAATCAAACCAGAGGAGTGTAGCTCTAGGCGTGGAAGTTTAGTGTGAGAGAATACCCATTGGATTTGTCCACTATACCACCGGTCAGTGTGTACTAGGGGTTTTTGTAGTGTGGTATGTGTGTCTGTGTCTATGTCTCTCTCTCTCTCTCTCTCTCTCTCTCTCTCTCTCTCTCTCTCTCT
>NW_021604686.1:4419195-4430323 GCF_004785775.1 Grammomys surdaster | reverse complement strand
TCTCTCTCTCTCTCTCTCTCTCTCTCTCTCTCTCTCTCTCTCTCTCTCTCTCTCTCTCTGTGTGTGTGTGTGTGTGTGTGTGTGTGTGTGTGTGTGTGTGTGTACCTGGTTACACACACCGGTGAAGGCCAGAGGCTAACCTTAGTATCATTCCTTAGGTGACAGCCACCTTCCTTTTGATCTCCCTAGCCTGGTGCTTGTTGTTTAAAGATATACTGATTTGTTCATAAGCCTCAGGGATCTGCCTGACTCTGTGTCCTTAGCACTGGTGCTACAAGCGTGAGCCATTGCACCCGCTTTTATTTTGAGGTTCTAAGAATCAGACTCAGGTCCTCCTAATGTTTGCACGGCAGGCACTTTGCTGACTGAGCCGTCTCTCCAGCAGTCACTTTGTAACTATCCCTGCCCTGCCCACTCAAACGCAGCCTGACCCAACTTCACTTGGCTTGACTGTCTAGAGGAGAAAGGAAGGCAGATGTGTCTCTGAGACAGACCCAATTAAAGCAGAAAACTGTTACATTTTCTCTGGCACATCTAGGAGCCACCAAAATGGCGGGAAGCCTAGTTTCCCTGCGAGCAGTTTGTGTTATTTTAAATCTCAAATAATGATCTCTGTGTTTCTGCCTTCCTCCGATGCTTTTACAAGATCACATCTCAGCACACATCCTGCCTCTTACAAGGGAAAATGTTCCTGGGGGGTTATTTGAAGTGTGATTGTGTTTAAACACGCTGGCAAACAATGCCAGCTTTTATTAGCTTTATTTTGTTTTTAGTAAATGTTCTCTGGCTATCAGTGGCCCCGTTTTGTAATCAGTTTCAGGCTCCTTGAACATACAATGGATATTCTGAGTATCACATGGTATCGGAATAGGAACAGCCCAGAGCCTTACTCTTTCCATCTAGAGAATGGGACTTTGCCGTAAGACTCAACAGATACACTAAGGAAGGCCTCTGGCACTCACTTATTGGTAATTCACAAGTTTCTTCTTTCTTCCTTTTGTCTCAGAGTTGTCAGGGTATAAAACATAAAATGGAATACAGCTGGGGAGATGGCACCGTGGATAAAGCAAGTATGGGGGCTGGACTTCAAGCCAAATAGGCATGTTGTCCCAGCTCTGTAATCCAACCTTGAGTCCCAGCACTCATTCAAGAGGCAGAGACATGAGGCCTGGGGCAAGCTGGCTAGACTAGCCACTCAGTGTGCTCCAGGTTCCAAGTTCAACAAGAGACCCTGCCTCGGTAAATCAGACGTGAAGCCTGTCGGAGAGAGATGGCCAATGTCAAAGTCTATTGTCTATATGCACACAGCCTGTACATGTGAACATGCATACAGATATTTACATATATGTACTCATGTGTGTGTGTGTGTGTGTGTGTGCGTGCGTGTATGTGCAAATTACAGAATAAAGATCTCCACTTCCCATAAGAGGATGAAGAGAGACCAGAGGGAGATTGGACGTCAATGGGAGAGTGACTCAGGAAGTCACTGTGCCCAGAAACCAATGTGCTCGTGAGAAAGGTATCATTTATAAGTGTTACATGATGTTGTGTCACAGGAGAGGGAAGCAGAAGCAGGCTGTGAGGGAGGAGACTCCAGGAGTGAGGTGCTTCCAGACACAGCTTTATGTCACCTGGAGTGTTCTCGACTTCCCGTCTCCTCTTAAAACTCGGGATACAGTTTGCATACCGTAAATCTCACCCTCTTTGCAGTACAGTGGGCAGGGTGGTCTGTTTTTTATACCAGGCTTCCTTTATCTAACTCACCTCAACTGGTCAACTCCTGCTCTATGGAGTCTCTGTGCATAGCTGTTTGCGTGAGATTGCCCGAGTTCTACAACCAACCATTAGCACACAGGCTCAGCTGTGGTTTCTAAACTCCAAGGCTGGTATTTTCGTTAACCGTTGTCAGAGAGCCAAACACTTTTCAAAGGGCCATGAATTACCTACTGTACTTGTCTCAAGAAGATTTGGTGGGCCAACAAGTTGACTCAGATAAAAGTTCTTGCCTGATGACCCAAATTGGACGCTCTAAGATCTCCACAGGATGGAGAGAGAGAATCATCTCCCTCAAGTCGCCCTCTGACCTCCAGACATGCGCTGTGGTGTGTGTTTTATCCACATCTGTGCACCACCTGCCTACCTGGTGATGCCTGGTGCCCAAGGATGCTAAAAGAGGACATCAAATCTTCTGAACAGTTGTGAGCCACTGTGTGGGCGCTGTGACTCACACCCAAGTCCTCGGGAAAAACAGCCAGTGCTTTTAACCACTGAGTCATCTCTCCAGACCATAATTAACTTTTTAAAATTCCATTTTCAAAAGGAGTTTAGAGTTATTAACTAGAGGTGTCATTTCAAAATTACAGTATGAGAACTGAACAGCGAAAGTTTTGAGATAAAATAGCACTATAGAACCCACATTGGCCTCAGACTTGAAATCCTCTCCCCGTGCTGGGATTTAAAGCCTGTAACATCATTTCTAGCTCTGAAATTTTAAATTTTTTTTTAAAGAAGTAAATAGAAGAAGGAGGCATGTTTATCAACAGGCATTAGCTGATATATTAGTAATATTACTGCATTAAACCTAACTCCGAGTTTTGCCAACAAGGCCTGGCCTGCTGGCTCTGAGCCTGCTGGCCCCTGCCTTTCCATAGGACTGGCTCCATGGGGCTGAGGGAGCAGATCACCTCCAGTGAACAACCCTGAAGAAGCCAGGATGCTTATGGGGCACATATATCATGAGAAATGCCACGTACTCTTCTCATTTCAGGTTATAAAACTGAGACCGTGCCAAGAGTGGGCTCTGTGTTTATTAAAGCCATTTAGTAGCCATTGTTTGTGTCCTTCAGAGCTTGGTTTTAATTGGAAAGGCATTAGAACTGCTGTCCGTTGCTAAGCTATGAATTCTCCTTTTGTGTGTGACTTATTCTCAGGCTTGCTATTCGAAGAAGAAACAACGAATCTAATGTTAGTAAAACGGCTGGCTATTTGTATCACTTAGTTCTCCCTTAATAAGATGTTGTAAAATTATTTTAGCTGAAATATCAAAGCTTGGCACAGTTGAATCGGTTCAGTTTACTGATGTCATTATGCAACAGTTCAGATATCAGACATAAAAGCATGGCAGGCAGAGACTGATTGTTCAGGACGTGGTCAACCTGCCAACAGGCACAGCGTCAATGGACTGTAGGCTTGGAAGGAGTCCTTGAAGATCTCTAAGATTTTAAAAACAAATGGGCGATACAGTTCCCTTGAAACGTTTTCATGAAAGTTTAAAATAATAGTACCTGGGGCTGGAGAGATGCCTCCTTGGTTAAAAGCGGCTGCTCTTGCAGAGGGTCTGGGTCCAGTTCCCAGCATCCAATGGTAGCTGCACCAAGGTAGCTCAAGCTGTCCCTGACTCCAGTTCCAGGAGATCCAGCGCCCTCTTCTGGCCACTATGGGTCTAGATGTGCTCAGGGTACTTTTATACATGTAGACAAAAGCTCATACATATAAGATAGTAATAAGTAAATTTTCTAAATAATAACAGCCAGCACCTAACATCTTAAGAACCAGCATGGAACATCTGTAATTTTCAGACTTCATTAAGTGAGCCACTTTCTATATGGGAAGGTTTAGAATATTTAAAACAAATGAAACATCTTAGACTGCAGAGATGGTTCAGAAATTAAGAGCAAGTACTGCTCTTACAGAGGACCGGAGTTCAGTTCTCAGCTTCCATGACTCACAACTGCCTGTCACTCCATCTCCAGGGGTACCTGTACCTACACACACATGTATGCACCCCCCCACATGGACATAATTAAAAATAGTTTGAAGGTCAATCTTACAAAAAAGAAAAGCATGTGATGTCTTATGCTTAAATGACAATTAGTCCCAAGGTTTGTTTTTGTTGCCATTAGAAAACTGTGGCACCATAGAATGCAAGAAGGACAGAATTCCCTCCTTGGGTCAGTCTTATGTTGGCCTCACAGCCTTGGAGGATACAGACATTGTGCTCATAACTTAACAGTTCTAATACTGTGTACTTTGATTGACACTCTCCAACCACTGGATTCTCTAAAAGTTAGTTTTCATATTCTTATAAATTTGCCCAGTTTTAAATTGTTGACTTTTAATTTTTACAGTTTTTAAATTGAGGCTCTCTTGCTGCCCCCCTCTCACCCGCAGTTCTGAGTAATCCATATTTTCTGACTGTTCTTTGTTGAAAATCTCAGTCCTCGTCTTGCATTTCTGCTCCGTGTTTTGGATTTAGTCCTATGGAGTGCACTTTTTTTTTTTTTAACTTTATTTAGTCAGGTCTACTGATCACTTTCCTGAAAGCTTGTCAGTGTTCATGTCACTTAGGAAGGCCTGCCCGCTGCCAGCATTATAAAAGTAACCCTCGGTAAGTCACACTTCTCTATCTCCAGGTTTAGATATAAATATTTATTGCCTCTGGAACTGATCCTTGGGTGTGGTGTGAAGTGGGATTTAACTTTCTTTTACCAGATAAGACAGCTTGCTCCAAACCATTTATCAAATTTCCCCCACTAAACTGAAATATCATCTATATCACATACTACATGCAAACTTGCACAGATATGCTTGTGGACCCTTAGCGGGCATCCATTGATAAGCCTGGTCTTTTTTCCTTTAGTGCCATAGTCTTTTTCTCCCTTAACGCCTCACCTGGTCATTTTGGATTTGCCCTAAATCTTCTTATTGTTTTTATGCATTTGTTCTTCTAAATGTACTTTAAAGTCAGATTTTCAAAATCTATTTAAAAACCCATTGGGATCTTAGCTGGGATTGTAGTAACTGGATAGTAAGTTAATTTGCAGTAGAAAAGGGGCATTGTCACAATGTTGAGTCTTTAGAATTGGGAACATCTAAGTCATGAGCTTTAATAAGGCTTCTTTGTGTTAACTCTGTCAGCTTTATCGGGTGTGACTTTAAGTATTTTATAGTTTTGGTTGATCTGACATGTGACACCTTTCTTTCCTCTGGGTCACTGACGAGATATGCAAGTGTGTGTGTATGAAATCCATTTGTTTCAGCTATCCGTTTCGCTGGCTTCTTTTCTTTTGTTTTTTGAGATGTTGTTTATCTTTATGTGTTTGGGTATTTTGCCTGCTTCTGTGTATGCGTGCCACGTGGGCTCTGAAAATGGAACACAGGTGGAAGAAAAGAACTGACTCCACACAAGTTGTCCTCTGACCCCCCACACATGGTGCATGTGTACATGCGCACTCACACCCATGCACATGCACGTGCACTTGCACAAACACACACACGTCATGTGTATACAGTAATGACAAATTTAAATAAATAAAGTGTGTGAAACTATAAAACAACTAGAAGAAAACAGAGGAACCTTCCATGACAAGAGTGTGACCGACAAAGAGAGATGGCTCAGTGGTTAAGAGCATAGTATGTTCTTCCTGAGGAACCAGGTTCGATTCCTAGCACCTGCACGGTGGCCTCTCAACCATCTGTAACTCCAGTTCCAGGAAGCTAATACCTTCTCCTGGCCTCCTTGGGTACTGCAAATACTTGGCGCACAAAGATATATGAGGTAAAATAGACATACACATAAAACTTATTTTAAAAAAATACCTAAGGTTCCATCATGATTATTCTCCAGTGGTTCATTGTGAAGTCTTAGCTTCCAAACTATTGGACTGTTGGAATCTTAGCTCTACCATCTCCTTCATTTCATCCTCAGTGCTCATTTCTGGGGTTGAGGAACTTAAGCGAGAACTTGAAGCAGAAACTACCAAAGAGCTCCGCTTGCTGGTTTGCTCAGCTAGCTCTCTTATACAGACAAGTGCCACCTGCCCATGGAATGGTGCCGCCCACAGTGCGCTGAGCCCTCCCTTATCAATGACCATTCAAGGCACTCCTCCACAGACATGCCTACAGGCTAATCTGATCTGAATATTCCTCTTACAGGTGGGCCTGACCAATTACACTAGGCCGATTGGCCAATATGCCCTAGGGGTTCTTCCTGACTCCTTGTCCCAAGTGCTGGGGATTACACAGACCACAATGGTCAGGTTTTTACATGGCTTTTGGGGATCAAACTTCCATCTTCATTTACATTTCATTATTTACATGGGAACAACCTTGCTGACAGTTCTCTGCCCCAGCCCCAGAAACAGTGCCCTTGAGAGAGTTTTTAAGCAAGTGTGATGACATTCACCAGGGCTCTCCCATCAGACTTGGTGGCCCTCCTAGTTACCTGTGACAGTTCGTGACAACCCCAGGAGATGGTCAAACCACAAGCATCTCACAGCGATGCCCTGACTCTTAGCTGAATGTTCCTCTTCTATCTGGTAGATGACAAAGTGACGTGAAGGTTTTGGGGGTTGTCTATCTTAATGCGGACTTAATTCCTGCCTCCTCTCCAGCACATGCCTGTGTGATTGCTGTACAAAACCCAAATCTTTGCAAAACAAATATCCCATGCCAAAGAGAGCATGCCCTCCCGCTGTAGCTTGGAGAGAGGCTGTCCTTTGTTTTAGTGCTCCTGGACCTAAGTTTACATTACAGACTCCCACCTGGAGCCTGACAGTGCCCCTTCCCTTTGATTTAGGAGAACCCGTATGTCCCAACATCTGCTTGCTTTTTTTCCCTCATAGTCCCTCTGCCTTGACAAGCTTTTGGATATGCTGGAACAAAATGGACCTTGGCCCCCATCCTTAGGCGTTTACACCTCTATCCTGGAAACATTTGCTTGTTTGTCTTATGGGGAAGAGTTAAATTATGACTTGGTTTTGCCTTTAATTGTATTGTCTGTCTCAGAAATGTGCAAAGTGTCAACTTATGCTTTTTGATACCTACTGGGGACATTCTCCTTGGATTAAGAAAGCAACCCCTGAACTGGAACTCGGATTTCTGTTTGCTGGGATAATTTGGGGTTTTGTTTTTGAGACAGGGTCTCTCTGTGTAGCCCTTGCTTGCCTAGAACTCATTATATAGACACAGCAGGTCTTGAATTCACAGAGATCCACCCACCTCTGCCTCCTCAGTGTTGGGATTAAAGGCATATGCCACTACAACCAGCCTGGTCTTGGGTTTCTTATAGAAGTGATTTGACACCTTCATTCTTGTAGGAAGAACATTATCCCCCCACCTCCACCCCCACCCTCATTCCTTTAGATAGCATCTTTCAGGGCTGCCAATCACAATTCTAGGATCCTTCTACCTGGATATAGAATAGATCAGGATCCCTATCCCTGAGTCAGTACAGGGAGGATAACATTCATTCTAAAATCCATCCATAACTGACTTGCAAATACACCTCGCCTTGTGTCTGAATCACTCTCTGCCCTCCCGTGGTATGTCAATCACTGACGTAGCAGCATGTATTACATTAAAGTTGGTTGACTTCATGAAAGAGAAGCGACACCTAAGGAAGACAACTCTGACGTTGTCTTGCTCCAGCTGCAGGCATCTGGCTACCTGTCCAAATCACTGCTCTCAGCTGGCCCTCCCTCGACTTCTCTGAGAGTCAGAACTTCAGAAATAGGAGGTCTGCCCTTAGATTCCACCCCTCTTCTCCAGGTCTTGCCTTTCCAGAGGTCAGTGTACTCAACCCTTCCTCCTTCAACTGAGTACTCGTGGGTTCTGCTCTTCTAGATCTTTCGTTGACTCAGATGATTATTTTCTTTCTTTTTAAAAGGATTTTATTCTGGCTTTTAATTATATGTATGTGAGGAGGCATGCATGTGAGTGCAGTACCTGAAGAGGCCTAAAGAGGGCATCAGATACCCAAGAGCTAGAGTTCCAGGTGGTTGTCAGCCCCCAGCATGGGTGCTGGGAACCAAACCCGGGTCATCTGCAAGGACAGTACAAACTCTTAACCCCTGAGTATTCCTACAACCTCATAATGTCCTAGCCCTACCCCCTCAGCTTCCTTTATGACCCGAGTCACTCCTGCATTTGTTAAGCGTGGGGAGAAAAATGTGCCTCCTCATCCAGACTTTATGTTCCGTCTTTGTATCTAGTGTTCAGGCCATCTGAATCAGAAACTACTTCTCTTTTAGTAAAACATCGCTGCTTATCTGATTTGATACCTGTGCAAAACAAACATTAACCCGAAGAAAGCATTCCAATGGCTACATATAAGTACTTGCCAAGTACATGATATTATGAGGAAATCAATACAAGGTCCTGCCTTGCAATGCATTTACAGTCTTCTTGGGACTCCTTTAATGGCTGAAAAGTCATTTCTCTATCCTTTGTACTCAATGAGACACTCTGAGGTGGCACCAAAAATCTTTGAACAAGGCTTTCAGAGAGGGTTGGCATCCTCCCTTGTTGTTTTTGATTTTTGTTGTTGTTGTTGTTGTTGTTTGGCTTGGCTTGGCTTGGCTTGGTTTGGTCTAGTCTGATCTGGTCTGATCTGGTCTGGTCTGGTCTGGTCTGGTCTGGTTTGGTTTGGAATGTCAGAGTAGATATCTGAATCTTTTCAGGATGGTGAGTCTCTGATGCAGTCGCTCTACCTCATAGTGAAAAAGCAGATATGGGAGAATAGTTCACAGCCATACCACCCTGAGCTTCTCTGATTTGGGAAGTTAAGCAGGGTCGAACCTGGTTAGCACTTGGATGGGAGACAAGATGCACATAGACGGGAATTGGTGGGCGCTGGGAAAACTCCGTCTTTGAGAAAGTTGCTTCTGCATTGTGTGGCCAGGCTGTAGTTCCCAGCCCACCTTACAGGGCAAGGGGGCTTTGGTGGAAACAGGGGGAAGAACATTTCTGTCGGAAGCAGCAGCACTGGGCTGCAGCATAGAGGTGGAAGCGTATGAGTGAGCATGCTACAGGCATGGTTCTTGCCAAATGGGCACAACAATAACCTCTGAGACTACAACTGTAGGAAACCAGGCTCCAGACTACAGAAGACCTTCATCCTAGATATCATCGTGTGGGTCAAGTCTTCGCTCCGTGTCAAGCCACTGGAGATGGTGACTAGAGCTGGGGTATGACAGGATCATGCCCAACTCTGAGGTCAGTCAGTGTTAGCCAGTGACAGAAGGAAAAGACAACAGTCAGTTATTGCTGCAGAGGAACCAGGTCCATAACAAGAGTCTAGGGCAGGAGATGTCTGACTAGCAGACAAAGATACAGATGTATGTATGGGCTTGGTGAATCCAAGTATTAATTTACCCTTCAATAAGTACTGTTTGTAGGCTTAAATTTTAATTTGTGAGTGTAGGTTAAGTATCTGACTAAAGAAGAAAGTAACACAGCATGACCCAAAGTAACTACTGCAGGGTAGCGACAGGTTGAGCTGCACTTGACATCTTGAGAAGGAGCAAAAAGAAGAAGGGGAGGTAGATAGGGCGTTTCAGGATCTGGGTGGATATTACACCAGGGGAGGTCTGAGTTGTGTTTGGGAGTGGCTGAGCTCCTTCCTTGTCTCCGAAGCAGCACATTGGAACCTTACCCCATTTCTCATAGCTTGGCGGTATGCTCTGGGCCAGGGTCAATGGGTATCGAGTGAGCCCTTCACCCTGGGAAAGGCATGATCCTAGCAGCAGGCAGCATGGCCCTACCTTATCCTAAATCTACGCTTTAAATTGAATTCCTCTATTTTTAACAAGTCTGAAAGGAATCCCATGCTGGCTGTTTCTAGAACAGCCATTGGTCCAAGAGTTCCAGACCAATGTTCACTGTGAAGATAATGTCTTATTATTAGAATGGAAATTTGGTCATAGAAAAAGGAAGCTGATCTAATCAGCTGGCTAACACGGGCTCTAAGGTCAGAATTCCAGAATTCCAGTCTTCATGACTGCACAGCATGCACTATAACTATTCACCCGCATTCCCAGCCAACGACGGTTGGTGTTGGTGTGCGCCATGTCTGTGGCATGTTCATATATCTGAGGGATGGGCCGCCATTGGTCTGTAGCAGGTATTTTCTTTATTCTCTAGATACTTGATCAGGTTTGAGACAGTGTCTCTCACTGAACCTGGAGCTCCTCGTTCATCTACACTAACTTCCCCCCGGCCACCATTACAGATGCTCGAGACTCTGCCTCTTTCTCTTGTGGGTACTCAGGACCAAATTCAGGTCCTCGGGTTTACACAGCAAGCACTTGACTGACTGGGCTTTCTCCTCTGCGCTTCTAGAACACTTTATTAACAAATTACTTTAGAGGGATTGGAGAGATGGCTCAGCAGTTGTTCTTCCAGAGGGCTCAGATTCAATTCCCTGCACCCACATGGCAACTCACAACTGTCTGTAACTCCAGTCCAGGGCATCAGATGTCCCTTTCTGTCCTCCATGGGTGCTGCACACCTGGCACCCTTAGATACATGCAGCAAGCACTCATACACTTTTAAAAACAATAAGTTACTTAGAGAACTTCTAGAACTTCTCAGTAGCTCTTAGACTCTCATGTTTTCTCCATCATCTCCTGTGCATTTGGTAACTTGTTTTTTGAGACAGAGTTTCACTGTGTAAGTGTGGGAAGGTTATGGAGCCTTTAGGAGATGCAGCCTTGCTGGGCTGGGTGTGGGCTTTCAGAATTTATAGCCTCACCCTACTTTCTGTTCTCTCTCTCTCTCTCTCTCTCTCTCTCTCTCTCTCTCTCTCTCTCTGCTCTCTATGTGAAAATTAAAAATGTGTTTCAGCCCTGTTTCAGCCACTATGCCTTTTCCAAGCCATGCCTCCTCCATGCCACACCTTCTCCATGATGGACACTTATCCTTCTGGTACCATAAGCCAAAAATTTGCTCCTTCTTCCTTAAGATGCTTTGGTCATAGTCTTTCATCACAGCAACAAAAATATAATCAGCACATACATCATACACATCACACACATACACATCATATATCTCACACATATACATACATATCATATATCTCATACATATACCTACATATCATATATATCATACATGCATCATATGTACCACACACATGCCATATACATCACACATATCATACATATCATATATGTATCATATGCATCACGCACACATTATATACACCACATACATACATGTCATATATATCACACATGCATACACATTACACATATCATTCACATCACACATATACACATCACACATAAAACGTATGTCATACCCATCACACACAAGATCATACATGTCACACATATGTACATCACACATA
>NW_021604686.1:4395109-4419185 GCF_004785775.1 Grammomys surdaster | reverse complement strand
GTACATCACACATATCATTCACATCACACATATATACATATAATACATATCATACATATCACATACATACATATACACACATCATATGCATAATAGACATATATGCACACACACTAACACATCTTTGAACACCAGGTCCTAGGTATTATTGTGTGTTTTTCTCTTGAGGCTTTTGTCTTGGCTGATTGCGTCCTTGTAATCCCAGCTCTACATTCATGAGAGAATGAGAGAGAAATGGGAAAATCACACCTTTATTATAACACCTAAGTGTTATAATAAAGCAGATATAAGTCCATGGACCCTGAGGGTTCAAGGATCACACTCTCTGAAGCACCATTCCAAATCGGTAGAAATGTATGTATTTTTATGCCTTTCTTTTCAAATAAAGTCTGATCTAATAAGGAATGACAAAGAGGGCTGAGAGGCGGCTCAGCGGTTAAGAGCACTTTCCCTTGCAGAGGGAGTGGTTTTGTTCCCAGTATCTACGTGGGAGTTCACAACCACACAATAACTTTAGTTTCAGGGGACTCAACACCCTCCTCTAGACTCCACGGGCACTGTACACACATGGTACATTTACATACATTCAGGAAAAATACTCAAATACATACCACAAAAATAGAATATGAACAACCACTTAAAAGGCTAAGCTCAGGCACTAGTACAGTGGCTCCGTGAGCGAAGGGCTTCTGTCAAAGCATGAGGCCTCAGTACAGATCCCCAGCACCCATACGGAAACAAAATTCTAGGGAGGCAGAGAGAGGAGCATCCCAGAAGCTTGCTCGTCAGCAAGCTGCAGGTTCGATGAGAAACCCTGTATCAAAAATAGATAGACACCTGACATCAACTTCTGGTGTAAACACACATACATGCACATATACGTGCACACCCACATGTACATGCACACGTATGTACATGCACATATACATTCATTACACACACATGCATGCACATATATGTGCACACACATGTACATGCACACATATGCACATGCACATATACATTCATTACACATACATGCACATATACATACACACACATATATATGCACACATATGCACATGCACATGTACATTCATTACAAGCACACACATACATGCACATATACATGCAAACACACATACATGCACACATGTGCACAAGCACATATACATTCATTATACCCACATACATGCACATATACATACACACACATGTACATGCACACATATGCACATGTACATTCATTACAAGCACACACATACATGCACATATACATGCACACACACATACATGCACACATGTGCACATGCACATATACATTCATTTTACACACACACACTAAATAAATGACTAATCTCACAGATTAATCTTAAAAGCTAGCATCCCAGAAATTCATCTGTAGAGCCCAAACATATTTTAGCACAGATATTTGCAAACCACAAACGATGGTTGTACTGTGTGTGTTATCTACCTGTTCTCTCATCGATTCTCTTCGTCTTTCATTCAGGATATTTACTGAATCTGCCATGAGTCCAGTCTGTTCTAAGCCACAGTCAAGGCTTCTGTTTTAGTTACATTTGTTCTGTTCACACAGGTTCATACATATTCTACATTATAAGTGATTCTATATTGCCTTTTAAACAGGTCTTCTGACTTTTCCCCACAGTTCCCGACCGAATGTTCTGTATACAGTAAAGATTTAGCGTATTATTTTAATTTACTGGCTGGTAGGAGACCTTTATAATTCAGTCTTCTGTCTGAAACTCTACCCAGAATGCTTCCCTTAACTCCCTGCTAGTTCTCACGGGTTCCTTTCTGCCTTTAAGCCTTTGTATAGAATTAGTCACCACAGGGACCCAGACTTCACCCTCAGGATGGGTGTATTCGAATGCTTGAATGAAGTCATCCTGAGGTAATGTTCTGAACTGCATCCTAATTTTTAAAGAGGCTCCACGTTACATTTGATTCATAAAACTGGAAGGTAAAAATGTTAACGTGTAAAACTGTCATTCCAGACAATAAAACCTTTTCCCCAGACCCTTATAATGAGTCCCAGCCCAAATGACAAGCTTATTAGCAGAAATAATGAAGTGAGGAGAAAAGGGAAATTAAAAGCTTCATAATTAAAAATAGTACTCTTCTGTTAAACTACCTGTTTAATATTTTTTTTTCTTTTGGTGACTGCCTATAATTTTTTTAAAGGCTGCTTTGGGGGAATGGAATGTTAGCATCTTGGAGTGATCACCCTGCCAGGTTTTCTCCACTCTTCCTGTTTTATTTCATGTTGTATCGTTCATGCTGACACTTCACTCTCAATTCTGACAGTTGTCACAAAAGTGTATGCTAGTCCCTCCAGACAGCAAAGGCATCTTCCTGCCCCTCATCTTCTGTTCATCTTCACCTGGCAGGCAAGCATCCAGAAACTCCACCCACCACCACCCACCTAACTCCTCAGTTTCCCTCTTCCTGACTGAGTGTCAAATAGACAAGTTTTCTCTATCTGGATTTCAGATTTGGTGTTGCCATCCTGGTAGGGAGGCTACTAGCTAGCTCCTTGAGATGCTAGGCAACTCTGAGCTTCCAGAGGTAGCATCATCGAAGACACAGAGACCCGGTGGCAGGATTTGAACTCTGTAGCTTCTACTTAGTACCTGCGGCTCTCAGGCATTGTTCTTTGAACACTACAAAGCTCCTCTCCTTCACATACGCAGAGGGGTTATGGACAGTTTTAGGTCTGTGAGATTGTGCTGTTCTTGTGTGCAGTTGATTCTCAGCACATAGCTGCTTTTACTGATGATGAGGTGAGATGTGCCTCTTCTCTGCTTCCCAGAGAAGAGTTTGTTTTTAGACAGTGGAAGATTGACAGTCTCTTCCCAACCCAACCCTAGAAAGACTCATTTTGAAGATTCCTAATACCATGATTACTAGAGGCTCAGGTAAGCGCCCAGTGACTAGACACAATGAACACATAAAGCTTTTGCAAAATCTATCCACAGGACAGTAAAAACAAAACATGAGTCAGGAAAGGTTAACTTGTCCACGTGAAGCCTCTAATCATAGAACAACAGTGCATAGGGTAGGGTGGGGTGGGTGGGACAAATATCCAGCTGTGATGTTTGCTGAGAGTACACACAGACACACACACACACACACACACACACACACACACACACACGTTCTTGATGCAAGTGGCCAGAGCCTCCCCTGGACCACCCTCCCAAATTATTACTTTAAGAGTAACAGAATACCATGTCGTTAATGTATACAAATGAGTGTTCCAGATACCCAGGCACAAACTGATAGATGAACCACACTGGATGTGCACATAAAAATGACCCTAAGTCTAATCTCAGTGTGCCTGTTATTCTCAGCCGAATTGCTACTGTGCATCTCTAAGACTGCAGAGATGGCACATTCTAAGCCATTCTTCAAAATGCTTTACCCCTCTCTACGCTTCTCTTGTTGAAAGCCAGGGTGATTTCCTAGACAAGGAACTGTGTTTTATGGCAGGACAACATTCCCTATAGATCTCTTTTTATTCACTAGATTTCAAGATTCTGCTCTGTAGTCTACGGGGAGCTGAAGGATCAGACATGATGAACTCAGTTCAGCCATCAAAATCTAATGCTCCAACTGGTCAACCTTCCATCTCCTCTCTATGCTCTGGGAGGAGAGGAGGTAACCAGGAGATATCTGAATGTAAGAATAGCTCTGATATCCAGAGACATTTTCAGGGAAGCAGCAGGAGAGATCTGAGAGGCAGGGGTGACACTGATATGCTGTAGATGTTTGCTGGCCACATTGCTGTCTATAGTCTTGGCAAGGAAAACCCCTGCTCTATATCTGTTCTCGTGTTCCAGTAAAAAGCAGTTGGACATTCAGTGCCTAAAATTACCTTCTATGTAGCTAAACTCTGTTTATATGTCACTGTCCTGGAGTTGTCATTCCATAAAACTTGCAATTGTAGAATAATCACTTGAGGAGCCATTTCTAAACCAATACACATGAGGTCATGGTTTCTTCTGAAATGAGATGTGACCATCTCAGATTTCCTGCTGTGGTTCTGTGTGTTTAGGAATAAATTTGCAGACTAGATAAGCTCTGATACTAACTCACTATTAATTTCATGCTATAGATGAAGAGAGGGAAATCTGGTGTATATGGTAAGAGAATCAGAAATACTCGCTAGTGGGTGCCACTGCTCAATACTACTGATGAGAGGAGATTTCTCAGCAGGAACCACTTCGAGGTGATATAAAGAAGGCCACATCTCTGAAAATATTTTCATAGGTTCCCCTGGCAGCAAAGCTCTACAGTAGAAGGCTAGAGGGATGGCTCAGTGGTGACCAGTGCCTATTGTACACTCCTGATGACTGGAATTCAGATCCCAGACCCACATAACAAGCCAGGTGGCATCACTCAAATGCCTGTAACTCAAGTGCTAATGGATATGATTGATACTTTCTTCTGGCCTTCATGTGCACACAGGTGCTCACACCCACATACACACATGAACACACACACACATACACTTTTTAAAAGCTACCTGATTTTTTTTTAAGTCTTGAGCAGCTGGAGAGATGACTCCGTAGCCAAGAATACTTGCTGCCCTGTAAAGGATTAGGGGTTTTGTTCCAGGCCCCTCACAGTGGATCACAACCATCTTTAGCTCCAGTTCTAGGAGATCTGACCTCTCAGGGCACTGAAAATACATAGCATGTATACATACACGAAGGGAAAGTACTCGTACACATGAAACCCTGAACTGGAAGAAGAAATAATAGTTGACACCAGTGTCTGAGTGGGTCTCCATGTAAGTGTGACCATGGAGATTCACCTGTAGATGAGGTTCAGCCCTGGGTGTGAACCACGTGAGAGGCACTCACGACGAGATGCTCCACTGGGAAAAGCCACCAGCAGCTGAGTATGTGTCCGTCTGATGTCATGATCAGTTCTCACTTGGGATTCCACCCTTTCAGCCTTTTTCTTTCTGATCTGTTCTACCCTAAAGTGTAGATTTGGATCTGTCTAGCTTTTCATCAGTTGTCTCCAAGACCTGCAGCCTCTGCCAACCCTTAATGAAGACCTGGCGTGTTCCCTCATGGTTTTGGGTCATGATATTTTTTCCTTGCAGTGGTTCATTAAGCTTTCCAGGAATTAAACATTTGCTTTGATTTGTTCATCGGGTTGCCCGGCAACTTCTTTTTCCCCTTCCCTCGACTGTTTAATTGAAAGTTTTATTCAAATAATCGTGGATTCAGATGAGGCTATAATAAATAATGCTATGAGTAATTATTTCAGTTTCTAACAGTGAAAAATGTGTAGTCCCAATTTAAAAAAAAAAAACATTAAAAGGGAAATATCTGGTGATTGTCGTATCTCAAATGCAAATGCCAAGGACACTGTTGTGACTGCATATAGCTTTGTCAGGAGCTGAGACAGTTCCACCGCCGCCTTGTCATAGCACTGTCACCACCAGTATAGACCCCACAGGACTACAAACGACAAAGCACGTGTATTCCACAGCACCTGTGTGCTAGGAGCCGCTTTCTCCCATTTCTTTATGCTTTGTTTATTCCTGCCCATCTTTAATTAGGTCTTTTTAATTCCTCCCAACCGGCAGATCTTTCTTTGTAACACTATCTTTGTTTCTATGTAACATTTGTGTCGGCAAACTTGGGGCCTTTGATGGCAGCGCTTCCTATGGTATCCATCTTCCTGGGTGCATGGTGCTCTTCTGCATGGTCTCTAAAATCTCTGTGAACCGGGAATGAGATGATTAGAGGTTCTTTCAATTCAGGCTTGGTCCCGTGGGTGAGACACAGGTCCCATGGAAGTTGGTCAAGCTCAGTAAAGATCTCGGCAAACTGTAGCTCTTCCTCACTCAACCTCAGAGTCCACCCTCATTTCCAAGAGAGAGGCCTGCCTGCCTGACCACAAAATGCCCCTTGTCCCAAAGAAGGCAAACAGCCACAGTATGAGTTCCAGGCATCCTCTGCCCTGACCGCCACACAGGGAGAAGAAAGACTCTAGAATGGCGCAGCTGCTGCCATACCCACTGTTGCCCTGGACACTAGGTGAAGGGAGGTGGTGAAGATAGCAGAGGCAGGTAAGAAGATGCCCTGTCTCCCACCATGCTCAGCATCACAAGCTCCTGCATCCACCCAGGCAGATGCTACTTTCCTCTCCTTGCACCAGGAAACATAACCTGAAGCCAGAGTCAAACTCTATGGCCTCCTCTTTGAACCCTTCCTCATCTGTACAGGACAGTGAGCGATGCTGAGCCAGAGACTGAAATTACATGTGAGAATGTGCACATGCTAAGGAAATTGTTTCTCTGTAAGATATAAATACCAGAAGTATCGTCCTGATAAAATAGCCATGATCATCAAATGAGAAAATACAGCTGAAGCATCTAGGCCATGCCGGGGACACTGTAAATCCTTAACAATTGTCAGCTAGTTTTATCAGTGGCATGTAAAATTCTCAGTCCATTTCAAAGCTCTGTTTATGGAAATTACTTTCATCTAAAAGAAGAAAAGTAAGGACTTAATAAGTGGCTGAGAGTGAGGATGATGACTGGGTACCAGTCTCCCAATTTCCCTCCACATTGAATATAGAGTATCAAGAAAGGAAGTCGATAAAATGCCTGCTGTGTAAGCATGAGAACCTGAGCTCAGAACTCCAGCCTTCACCTGAAGCCTAGGACCACAGAATTCCTCTGTAACCCCACCCCCAGGGCTGTATTCCTCTGTAACCCCACCCCTGGCAGTGCTCCTCTGTAACCCCACCCCTGGGGCAGTGCCTCTCTGTAACCCCACCCCTGGCAGTGCTCCTCTGTAACCCCACCCCTGGGGCAGTGCCTCTCTGTAACCCCACCCCCGGCACTGCTCCTCTGTAACCCCACCCACCCCTGAGGCAGCACTGCACCTCTGTAACCTCATCCCTAAGGGTGAGGCAGAAACAGGGGAACCCCTAATACTCCTAGGTGCCCCATCCTAGATGAATTGATGAGCTCTGTGTTCAGTGTGAAACCCTGGCACAAAAATAAAGTGAAAACCAATCATTATTGAGATCAGCCTTTGGCTTCCACACGCAACGGGCACACAGACACTTGCAGGAGTATGCACACACACTCACCCACCCAAACATGTATGTAAGCCTTACACGCGCTCATAAAAGGAGAAACGAGATGATACCAAAATCATCTCAGCAACGTAACTTGAGGACAGAGAGTGGCAACGCAATGTAACAAAGAATACCATGTCCCAGGGAATGAGAACTCACACTTCTGCCAGCCCAGCCATAGGACTTTGTAGTAAGCAAAGACCATCTGTAGGAAAGAGAAGAGGGAGCCAGTGTGAACTGAAGTCTGAAACTGCTTCCAGATGCGAGTCAGTCCACCCTAAGCCTCAAAATGCCAGTTACGTTATGTAGCACAAGAGCGCTTGGCCATGGGGGAGTCACGGGGCTTTAAAGGGAGCGGGTGAAATGCACAGCTCTGGGAGAGAAAACGGGGAGAGAGGGGAGGCTTCCCAGCCATGACTAGAGGCAGAATGGGAGAACAAGAGAGGACCAATCAGATAGATACTGTTAAGGTCACGTGATACAAGTCATTACCCAGAACTGGGAAACAGGTCAGAAGATGTACCAGAGAAGATGCCCTTAAAAATTACACTAAAGAGCTGAGAAAAAGAAACAAACCAAGAAGCAACAAATGACTCAGGGAAGCTGTGCTCTGAGCATGAGGTGACAGTGGAAAGGGAGGGTCGGGGACAGCAGCATGAACACTGAGGGACATGCCTGGAGTCCAAAGCTAGAAAGGAGCTGATGGAGGCAGAACATTGCAATGCTACTAAACATGGCATTCACCTCAGGACAGTGACAAGAACGCAGGCTCATGGGCACAGCTGTTCCCCCACCAAGCCTCTGCCAGGGGTCCGAGAGTTGGCCTCTGAACTGGATTGTGAAGGATCAACAGAGGTGACATAGCGAAAGAGTCGGGAAAACAAACCATGCAAATACTGTTGTTACGTGTGAATGGGCACAGAGTGTTCTGTAAGTGTTAGCCGCTGTCAAACTTGTGGAACACAGATTAACTGTGAAGGACAGTGCTAAAGCTGTGTGAAGGAGATTACCCAGGCACAATGAGGAAGGCAGAAGAGCGGTCCAGCCCGGCTCTTGACATCAACTGGGTTATCCCTACTTGTATTGGTTTGGATCTGAAATGTCCCGTGCTGGCCTTTGTTTTTTTGTTTTATTTTTGTTTTGTTGAGTTTGTTTGTTTGGCTTTTACTCATTTGTTTAATTTTCTTTAAACCAAATAGGACATTTTAGTAAATATACATATATATATGCTTATAAAATAGTAAATCACATACCTGTGTATAGATATAGATATATTCATATAAGAGTTTAATGGGTTTTTTTTGGTTTTTTTCCCAATCTGCTTTTATACCATTTTAATTACATCAAGTATTAAGGTCAGTTGTAGGTAGAGGAACTAGCAATACAATAGATGCAAGTAGCCAAGGAACAAGCAAGACAATAAACACAAATAGTCAAAGAACAAGCAAGGCAATAAACAAAGTCCCCGTGATCACTCCCATGATCACTGTTTCTAATGGCTTATCAGGATGACCAAAATATCTGCACCTACTTCCCTGTCCTAGCCCAAAGTCATTTTCATGCCTGAAGCCTACTTCCTTGTTCTAGCCTAAAATTTAGATCCCTGCCTAAAATTACCTCTTTGTTCTAGCCTAAGATTTAGATTCCTGCCTGAAATTATTTCTTTGTTCTAGCCTAAAGTCAGATTCCTACCTGAAGTGCACTTCCTTGTCCTTGGCCAATGTCATATTCCTGCCAAGCAGCCCCAAAAGCTCTCCACATCTCCTCCTTTTTTATTTCATAAACAAGACTGAGCCTGTCTTAGGTCATTCTGACAAGAATGCCTTCCTTACCCATAGTGGAATATGCATTAGCAAAAGCAGTGCACTTCTGTCTTAGGCTGGTTAGGCTCTGTGCAGACTCTTACCTGTCCTTGGCTTGCCAGTCTATTAAATTAATAACTCTGTCTGGGGTGTTAAAGCTTGTCTTTAACAACAACAACATGTTGGCAGCCAAAGTACATGGCTTGAAACAGGCTTTTGTTTTGAACACTAGGTCCCCAGCTTGTAGTTGTAGCCTATGGAACTTTTAAAATAGTAGTTCTCAACCTGTAGGTCTCCACCTCTTTGGGGTGGAACAACATAATGTAAGAACGAAATGTATCTGGTACGTAACCTAATGTAGTAATATAATGTAGATATCTGATATATCCTGCATATCAGATACTTACATTACGATTCATAACAGTAACAGGTTATAAAGTAACAATGAAAGTAATTTTATGGTTGGGGACCACCACAACATGAGGAACTGTATTAGAGGGTCACAGAATTAGGAAGATTGAGAACCACTGCTTTAGAAAGTAGGCTTGACTCATAGAAGTAGTTCACTACAGGCAGGTTCAGGGAAGTAGTATCCATCCCTGGCTATTGTCTCCACCTCCTGGTCTGGACCATGTGAATATGCACTACCACATGTCACCTAAGCTGCCGCACCAAAATGGGCTGAGGTTTCTCTGAAACTATAAGCTAAAAATCAACCTTTCTTTCTTTGAATTGTTTCTGCCAGTTACCAAAGGACCTGGACAGATGTGTCTCCTAATGAGAAAGACACATTCCAGGTTACCTAGCACTATCAATCCTTAGGGAAGTGCAATCAAAAACACAATGAGCCACCACCTCACACCTATTAGAAGGTTCACTATCAAAAAATTAAAAGTAAGTGTGAATACCATCTGGAGAAAATGGGGTTCTCTAGATACCTTACACAGAAATGTAAATTACTGGAGCTGTTATGGAACCTGAGTTCAATTCCCAGAACCCACATGGTGGAAAGGAAGAACCGATTCCCAACGCACATGCACATATAACAAATAAATGAATGTAATAAAATAGTTTTCGATTTTATTTATCTTGTGTATATGAGTGTTTCCTGCTTGTATGTATGTGCGCCACATGTGTGCCTGGTACCCAAGACATTCAGAAGAAGGTAATAGATCCTCTGGAACCGGAGTTACAGGGAGTTGTGAGCTACCATGTGGGTGCTGGGAATGGAACCTGGGTCCTCTGAAAGAGTGGCCAATGCTTAACTACTGAACCATCTCTCCAGCCCCAATAAAATTATTGTATTAACTGGAGGTTTCTCTATGCCAAAAGACTCTGTTAAAGATAAATAATAGACTGGGAACTACTTAAGAATGCCAAGTTTAAAAAAAGGATAACTAATGGTTAATATCTCTAATATTTAAAACCAGTTCTTACAACGCCCCAAGGGAAAAAAAGAGAACAGATTGTAAATGAGGCAAATGAAAGAAACAGCTCATTCCATGGGGAGAGTGTCAATCACGTAAACAAACACATGAAAAACTATCTAGTCCCACTAGTGACCAGGATGGTGTAGGTTGTTATGGTTTGCTATAGATGTTTGTCTAGCACATTGCAAACATTTTAAATGTTGTAAAGGACAGTATAGGGGAAACGTGGGTAACACTGATAATCCCCATGAAGTGTGTCAGTAGCAAACTCTGACTAGAGAAGGAGCCGGCTGAGGGCTGTGGAGATACCTCAGTCAGTAAAGTGCTTATTCCAAAGCATGAGGACCTGAGTGTGATCCTCAGCCCCCACATAACAGCCAGGTGTGTGGTGTACACTCCTCCGCTGAGGAGGCAGACGCAGGAAGATTCCTGGGGCTCACTCTCCAGCCTGCCCCAGATCCCAGTGAAAGACTCTGTCTCAGAAAACAATATTTGGAGGAGGTGGAATATAGAGATAACTCAGCAGTTAAGAACACTTATTGGTCTTGCAGGGTTCAGTTCACAGCCACATGGTGGATCCCAGATACTCTCTGCTGACCTCCTGTGTACGTACACTCATGTATTCAGGCATATACACAGAATAAAATAACAATTGTAGAGTAAAAAAAAGGTGGATGGGTCCTGAGGAATGGTACGAAAGGTTAACCTCTAGCCTCCAGACAACATGTTCATGCATATGTGTATACACGCACAGGCACGCATGCATATACCTGCGTGTACACACAAGTATACACACACACACACACACACACGCACATTCTCAAAATAAGGAAAGGAAAAAATAATCATATGAGCACACAAGAGTGTTCACTGCAAACTGAAATGCAGTCTAACTGAATGATAAGATGGTTAGCTAGATGTTTGTGCTAACTATGATATTGTGAAGTGTTCCTTAGCCCTAAAAATAATGGAGTACCTGTATCTAATGAAGAACTTTGAAGTGATGTTCGAGTGAAAGACATTGTAGAGTCCCATTCATGTATTTTTAAAATGTTTAGGGGCTGGAGAGATGGCTTATTGCTTAAGAGCACTGGCTAATCTTTCAGAAGAGCCAAGTTCAGCATCCACATAGCAAATCACAACCATCTATAACTCAGGCTCCAGGAGGTCAGACGCCCTCTTCTGGCCTATGTAGGTACTCTGTGCAGGTGCTTCACAGGCAAAATACCCATAGGCATGAAACAGATACAAGTAACTTTTAAATGCAATCATGTACCATTGTATTTATAGACATAACAAAGTCTGGGGTGGTGGTGGGGTCTTCATTGGCTGGAGGTGACTGTGTTAGTGATGTGAAGTGACTTTCAGGCTGAGGAAACGGAGAAATGAAAACTTTTGTTTATTTTTAGACACTTAATTTTTTTTAAAAAAAAATAATCCTGATTTATTTCTGTTATTTTTAAAAATTGAAATTGTCCAATATAGAGCATGGAAGTACCAGGTGTGAGAGGACTCCGCAGTCTATAAATCAAATCTGGGCCGTGTCATAGACAGACCCACCCTGCCAGCCTCTTTCCCATCCAAGGCTACGGAACAGAGCTGTTGGAGAGTGGCTCTGTGACCCTGCAGGTGTCAGGTGCCGTTGCCCTCTCTCTCCTGGCTGCCCAGCAGCTGACTGTCAACCACAGGCTCCCAAACCCTCGGGCTGGAGCCTGTGCAGTACCCAGGAGAGAAGGGAGGGACTTGCCACTGACCTTAGAACTTGCCGTTTTATTTAAACTCTTAATTGATTTCATCATTTTCAATTTACTATTTTAATTAAATTGGATCTTGGTAGAGACCGATTCACTTAAAGGGACCTTGGAGATCTTTCTTGAGTCAATGCTAGCACGTTACACACAAGGAGTAAGAGGTCCAGGGAAAGACTGTTAAATAGTATTCAATTTAAGACTATGAATGAGGTTCAGACTCATTAAGTTTCCTGGGTTTTATCAGAGCCAACTGCTGTTCCTACTACGAAGAATGTTTCTGCCAGGCCTCTGCCTGCCAAGCTGCAGAAGGGTGAATACAGTCATTTCTATTCATGAGAACCAAAGTTACCAGTTCCTTGTTTAAAACCAAGTTCTTCTGACCTTGGGACTTCCACAAAGGATTTCCCTCCCTCTCGTGTGGACTTCCCTGCACTTACGGGAATGAAGCTCTTTCTCTATAGTCAGGCAAGTCCCAAATTCCTCATCTAAATCAGATGTCATGTCCTGTCTTTCTCCCTTTCAACATCCTGTTTCCAAATAACTGGAACTTACCATTTGACAGGGAACATGCCCTTTGTTTGTTTGTTTGTTTGTTTGTTTGTTTGTTTGTTTGTTTTGAGCCAGGGTTTGACTATGTAATCCTGGATGGCCTGGAACTAGCATGTAGACCAGGCTGGCCTCTGCCTCCTGAGTACTGGTATTAAAAGTGTGTGCCAGTACACCTGGAAGTACCATCTTCTTACAGTTATCACCTACCATGAGAAACACTGGGACCAGATGAGAAAGGGCACATAAGTTTACACTAAGTTATACAGTTGTAAGTTAAGTGTTTGTTTCATTATATAAACATTTCATTTACCCAGAAGACTAGGAACCAGGCCCCTGGCTCTAGACAGGCAAAGGCCAGCCTGACAGAGCCTCTGCTACAGGGTTTCTGATGAGTGGAGGAACATGGCACCGTGAAAACAGCCCTGACTCAGACACACAAGAGCAGTGATGGGCACAGTGACAAGGACAGAGCGGACTCTGGTTAAAGTGCTTGTCCTGGGAAGGATGGGGAAAGTGACGCTGGGTTTCTAATCAAGAAGAAAGGAGCACTCCAAAGAGCAGTCACAGAGGGGAGGTGGGGGAGGCAGAGTATAGGTCTCAAGCCTTGACGAATGGGTAGAATTTAGAAAAGAAAAACAGAAGCCAATGGATGGAAGTTGTTGCCACTGGCAAGCCATGGCTGGTAGGGAGGATCGGAAGTTGGGAAGCCAAACAAATGGGAACCCTGAGCCCACCATAGTCAGGCACCCCTAAAACTGGGTCTTCCAGTACTTGTTATAGTCCCAGTTCAAGAAGTCATTTCCTGTATGAGGGGAAGGGATGCCAATGCGGACCACACAGCAAAACCAAAACCCCAAAGATAAGTAACCCTACATTCTCCAGAGGCATCAGCCTGACCTCTATTGTAAGCACTGCTCGCAGTGGAAGCTAATCTTCACCTCAGGCAACTTTGATGGGTGTTATTCTTACCACTCACGGACAGTCCTTCGTCTCTTTACATTTGTAGATACTGCTTACTTGTCTTGGAGAAGTTTTCCTGTGCCTTGCTTGTTGACATTTCCAGCAGCTGCCCATCTTCCCAGCTGGCCCACCCTTTGGCCTAGCTCTCAGAATGACTGAGCTATCCTGATCCTACGTCAGGATGGTGACCAGAGAGAAGTTAGAAACGTGTAGGCTTTTCATCCAGGAGGAGGGTTTCAAGGTATTCATCAAATAACTGCCATGTCATGAGTGCCTGCTATATACACAGAGGAGCAAAGCAAGAAAACCAAGAACTGCATGTGGGTCCAGCACTCCAAGACTTGTGCTTAGTCTACCTGATAAGGGAGAGAAATAACTAAGAAGTTTGCTCTAAAGAACTGCATAGATGTTACAGGAATCCAGATGGAAGGCAGGTGGAAGTCAGAGAACATTGAAGCAAAGGGGCTAACTGCTGGGAATACTGAGAGACCAGTAGGTTGGAGAGGAGCTGTCAGGATGAAGGATAGCATCCCAAGACTGTAGAAGTCCCTAGGTATCTATCTAAACTCATGGTTCTTAGCCTTCCTAATACTGTGACCCTTTAATACAGTTCTTCAGGTCGTGCCGACCCCTATAAAATTATTTCATTGTAACTTCGTAAGTGTGATTTTGCTCCTGCTCTGACTCATATTGTAAATATCTGCCGTGTAAGGTATCCAGTGTGTGACCCTGAAGGGGTCACGAGCGACAGGTTGAGAACCGCCTTATTATGTAGTAAGGAAAAGATAGCAGGAGAGTGACCTCCAGTGAAGACCGGTTCCAAACGAGCTGTTACCTCATTGTAACCTTATCACTAGGCAAGAGTCCAGAAGACTGGAGCACGGGTCATAGTGTGGGCTCAGCCTCAGCATGCAGCCATTCTGGGCCACATTTGGCAGAGTGAGGAAGATGAAGGTGGGGGGAGTTAGAATGGATTAGATATGAAGCATGGGGGAAGAATCAGGGAAACCACCAGTGCCCAGATCAGCGACTGAAGAGATACTGGGTCAGTGACCAAGAGAAAGTGAGTATGACAGAGAAAAAGATGTGTTCAGTTTGAGACATCGAACTAGAGGTGTTTATGAGATGGGCAGGGGAGATTCTAGCAGGTGATAGAAAACACAGTGCCATCACTCCAGAAAGAGCTGAACACCGAAATATAACTTGGGAGTCATCTCTCCAGTGTGGGTAGTCAGTACAGCCCAAGTCACAGCTCAAGGAGTGAGATAGAAGCTCCCGAAATCATCACTGTGCGTACTGTGTAGGGAGCCTCCTACAATTCCATAGCAACTGCAGGAGAGAGGGGACCAAGGTCAGAGGTTTGAGGGATAAGAGAGATTCAGGGAAGGGCAGCTTAAGTCTTAGCACCAGTGGTTAATCTCAGCAGATCTGGTGCCTGGAGAAAGAGGCGGATGGCTCCAGCCAGAGAGCATTACTCTTGACCTTGCAGGGACAAAGCAAAGTACAGGGGAGAGCGGGAATGCTCTCCAGGGTGCGTGACAACCGAGACAAGGAGAAAGATTTAAGAGTGCCAGGTCCAAGGCAAGATGCAAGTTCCCTTTTCCTTTTAAGTGGGGGTGGGGTGGGGGTGGGGAGCTGGCTGTGAGAAGGGTGAAGGTGGGAGAGAATGGTATGCATGACAGAAGATAACCCCATGGAGGCAGGCGGGATCAAAGTTGAGGTCGTGACCTGTTGACAGTTGGAATTTAGGGTGGGAGGACCTAGCTCAGGACTTAAATTTTTGTGGAAAAATCCTACAGAGGGATCTACCCAAAGGCCCCAAGAATCAGATCATGCAGCAGCTGACAAGCAGGCTGCCGATTTGGAACAGCCGAACCAGCTGGCAAGCTTGAAAGCAGAGGGTAAAGGAAGACGGACTACGGGGGAAGGTCTGTCCTTAGGACAGATTCGAGGAATCAAGCTAAGCATAGCAAGACATACATCAAGTGCATGATTGCCCTGCTGATGCCGAACTTCAGCTCCCAAATATTTTAATTAAACCAACATGTAAACATTGTAGATATCAAAAGAGCAGGGGTGTTATTAATTGAGAAGTCAAGACAACTGTCCCTTTATCCCTACAGATCATTCCCTGTGTAGTTCCAGGCTCAGTGACAGGCATTCCAATGTCTCTCCACGATGAGAGCCCTGGATGTAAACCCAGTTTGTTTTGTGTCCTGTCACAGGCTTCTTTCTTATCTCTTGGGCCCTCTTGAAACAAGCATTTATCAGATCAACATTGAGTTTAGTGGCCTTGGGTTGAATAGGTAATTTCCACTCATCGGCTTCTAAGAATTCAAGCCAAGATTCTAGGCTGGCTTTTAGCAATAAATACTGTGATTAGTGTCTAACCAGGCGAGCTAAGATTTTGCTTGAAGAAAGCATCATTTTCCCAAACAAATGTCTTTCAAATAAGAACGACTTCATGGTGTCAGTTCCCAACATGATTCTTTTCAGTGCTTAGGAATAACCAGTGTGTTGTATCAGAAACTTTCTTGGTGCCTTTAAAATCCAGTTTTTTTTTTCAGGATTTTATTTCTGCTGTAGAAACTGCCGTCTTGCAGGAACATATGGCTTCTCATTGAAGTTTTGTAGTAGTCCTCCTGAGCCTCCTTCCAGTTGCTATTTATGAATTTATTTATTGGTGTGTAACTGTGTGTCTGTGCATATATGTGTGTGTGTGTGTCTGTATCTGTGTCTGTGTGTGTGTGTATCTCTCCCTGTATATCTTTGTGTGAATCTGTATCTGTCTGTCAGTGTGTGTCTATGTATGTGTCTGCTTGTATGTCTGCAGTTGTATCTGTGTGTATCTGTATGTGTGTCTTTGTGTGTATGTGTGTGTCTTGTGTGTCTCTGCATGTGTATATGTCTATGTGTGTGTGCGAGTGTGTGTGTGTGTATGAATGTGTGTGTGTGGAGACTTGGGGAAGACATTGAGTGTCTTGCTCTGTCACTCTCTGCCTTGTTCCCTTGAGACAAGATGTCTCACTGAACCTGGAGCCATGCAGGTGACCAGCAAGCAACAGCCATCCTCCTGTCCCTCAGTGCTAAGGCTATGGGCCTACGTAGTTGTGACCAATGTTTCACATAGGTGCTGTGACCCAGACTCAGGGCCTCAGCCTACACAGCAAGTGCTCTTACCCACTGAGCTATCTCCCCAGGTCCCTTCATGCCATTTTTGTCTGGCCCAACACTATGGGCACAAGACAGAAACAAAGCCCAGGGCTACAGCACCTAAGGTGGCTGTCTGTGAGAGAATGTCCCCAGAGATGTGCCTAGAAAGCTCAAATCCAACGCAGGCAAAAGTTGTAACAACGATAATAAAGAACGTGGCTTTTAGACTACTAGGTACTAGTCTTTGCTCTGAGTTGTTGTTGTTGTTGTTGTTGTTGAGGTTTTTGCTTTTTTGCTGATTTTAAGTCTAGAGGCATAGGTGGGCACGGTGGTACCTGCCTTTAATCCCAGGAGGATTTCTGTGAGTTGCAGGCCAGCTTGATCTACATAGCAGGTTCAAGGTCGGCCAGGGCTTCACAATGAGACTCTGATGAAAGAAGAGGAGGCGGACAAAGAACCTACAGACTGCACCCCTCCTTCCTGGCTGCACCTGGGACGGGACGGCCCAGGGTCTTGCGAGCGAGTGTCACACCTTTGGCCCAGTGCTAAATAAGAGAAGTTAAGGCTTGTGACGAGAGCATGGAGTGAGGGAGCCCCAGAGACATTCCTCACGTGCAGCAAGAAACAATGTCCACCTCAGAGCTGAGCCAGAAACTGAAAGTTTATGTGAAGAGTGCTTGCGAATGATTTTTCAAGTCTGAGGGAAAAGTCAAGTCCCGGTGCTAGGAGGAGATGGCATACACAGGAAGGCCTCTAGCGTGGTGAATTTTTGCCAAGCAGGTTGCTATAAATTGTGTGTGTGTGTGGGGGGGGCACATGGCAGCCTTTCTCCACGGAGGCTTTTAGCCACATAATTCTGTCAGCATCTAGACCGGGGCCTTCCACGATGCCCTGATCCCTGGCCTGTTCCCTCAGCCCTGTGGTATCGCCTTCTGCCCTGTGGTTGTCCAGCTACACACAACTGTGCCTGGGTGGCCCTGGAGAGCTGCCATGTCAAACACCAGCACTAGCTGGAGGTTTCAAGTTCTGTGAGGTCCCGTCACCAGCCTACTTCGGACAACACAGTTCATGGGTGGCTCTGTGGGCTTGTATAAGGACCACTAAAGGGGGCTTGGGTCACACCCCCAGCTTCTGTGGCTTAGGGCACACAGCTGAATTTTAAACCCAGTTCCTTCACCTGAAAATAAGAATTGGAAGGTGGAGAGCTGAGGGGAAAGAAGTGTGTGGGATTAGCTTGTAAGCCATTAAGTGCCACACAGTGGGAAAGGAGGCGTCTGCAGGCCCTACTGATTTAATTTTCTGGTTATTGTTAGGCCTCAGTCAGAAACTATCGGAATTCAAGACTGGAGGGGAGAGGGGGTCGTAGAGGTACCTGTGTGAAAAACAAGGTTTATGACATGTGGGCCGAGAAAGCCACAGCAATGGAAGTAGTATCCATCTTGGTGTGTTTGTTGTAAATCAGGGAAGCAAGCCAGGCTCCAGAAAGAGACCAGCCAGGTGCTAGGGAACAAAGGACATTTCTGGGGAGCAATGGGGTGACTACTGGGAAGGGAGGACTGTGAAGCTCTCTGCTGATATAGCAGAAATCTGGGTGGGGAGAGGCCTCGGTGGGCATTCTAAATGTGTAGATCTCAGCTCTCCTGAAGCAACGGGGTCACACTTTACTCCAAACTGAAATCACCTGGGAAACTTCAATACCTCCAGTTGCCTAGCCTACACCCCCAAATTAATTAAATCAGAGTCTCTGCAGATGGGGTCCAAGCTTTTGTGTGTGTGTGTGTGTGTGCGTGTGTGTGTGTGTATATTCCCCCATGGGGCACTTGGCACAGGCAGGCCAGTCTGAGAAGCAATGACCTCCTTAAGGCCTGGTTGCACATAGCCTAGCAAAGGGTTAAGATGCTGAAGACAGAACAAGCCATTTAGAGCCAGGGTGGATGACACCTAGTGATGGCGGACTTGAACCTTACACCCATAGTCATACCAAAGTAAATGGTCCTAAGATCCTTCCCTTGAGGAAGGGGTACTGAATCAAGTCCCTGATGTGGAAGTTTTCAAATGCCTTCAGATCCAAGGAACAAAGAAATAGAAATGTCACCCCCACCCTCACCCCCACTCCCACCCACACCCTCACCCACACCCTCACCCACACCCCCACCCTCACCCACACCCTCACCCCCACTCCCACCCACACCCTCACCCTCACCCACACCCCCACCCTCACCCTCACCCACACCCCTACCCTCACCCCCACCCTCACCCCCACTCCCACCCCCACCCTCACCCTCACCCACACCCTCACCCACACCCTCACCCACACCCCCACCCTCACCCTCACTCTCACCCCCACCCTCACCTCCACTCCCACTCCATTTATCTCTTCTCCGTGATGACCTGTAAAGAGATTGCTTGGAAATCTAGAAACTTGCTGAAAATCTCACAAGCTTAACTAAAAAAAGAAAAATCTCTGAGGAACACAGCTTTGAAAACCACTAAGGAAGAAAATGGAGTTTCCACAGATATGAACCCTATACTCAGCCACTTACTGTTGGAACGGTGATTATTCTGGTGAATCGAAGCAGCCAACCCCATGAGGAAGGGAGCCAAGCTAAATGACTGCACACTTGGGCTGCTCCTTAGCTGAAAACATTCGTGGTATCAGCTGGACTATGGCTGACCCGATGCTTAGAAACTAGACCCAGGTCCATCTCTGCTGTTGATGCCACATGTAGATACAGGAGCTGCCCTATCTGGCTCACTGTGTGCTAAAGAGAGAACACTGCAAGGCCCTTTGCTTGAAAATCTCCCTGATTTCATGTCATTGGCTGAGCGTTCCCCTGGATTGAGCTATGCATCGGGCAGAGCACGTCTTCATCCCAAGCGTTCTCCTCAGTAATAGCTCTTAGACCATTATGTTTTACAAGCTTCTCTGTCCCGTGGACTCTCCACCGAAGCCATAGCTTAGACGTGAGGAATGAAGCACAGCCTAGTGTGGACGGAGGAAGGCAGAAGCAGAGGCATAAAAGGCTGGTTCCTGCCTCTGCTCTCGGCCTGTTGGGTAAACAACTCATCCAGTGTGTCACTTTCCAAAGTGAGACTCTTCTTGGGTACCTTACTGCATTTCTGTAAACACAGCACCCAGAAGGCACGAGGGTTGTGAATTCAAAGCCTGCCTGGGCTATATTGTGAGTGTCATGTGAGGGTCTCAATACTCCATGGAACCAATGGAACTCTCTCTCTATGCTGGCTTACCCCGTTTGTAGGATCACTGTGAGAGCCAAAGCCATAGACTTTTAAGTTCTATAAAACATCTGTGGTTATCAAAAGCAAAAAGTATAATATTGGAAGCATTTTAATACAGTAAAAATAAAGTAAGTAAGATAAAAGACATGTGTGTTAAATTGATGCTTCGGTTTCAGATTTTTTTAATAGACTCTCTGTTTACCACAGTTTTAGGTTCACAGCAAAAAAGAGTAGAACAGAGATTCCCCATACACACCCATTTGTCACAGGCATAGATTGTCCTCTGCTGGTGTGTGTGTGTATGTGTGTGTGTGTGTGTGTGTGTACATGAACATGTATGTGGGAGAATGTGTAGATGTACATGAATGTTAAGCATATGTAGAAGACGACTTTAACAGTTATTCTCAAGTGCCCTTTGCCTTGTTTTTTAAGACGGGGTCTCTCGTGACCTGGAAATCATTAAGAAGGCTAGGCTGACTGGTCAGTGAGCTCCAGGCATCCACGTATCTCTGCCTCCCTGGGACTGGGGTTACAAGGGCACATCACCAGGCCTGACTGTCTTTTCCTTTTGACATGGCTTCTGAGGGGTCATAATCAGGTCACGTTCACCTCATGCCTACCCCACCATTGTCTTTAAGACACATTTTACTTGCGGTAGTAAACATAAAATCCAAATAAACTACTGGGACAAAACTAGATTTGAGTGTTATAATCTCCAGAGAGTAGTATAAAATGTTACAACCAAAAATCCAGGAGTTCAATTATATAGAATATTTTTTTAAAATTCAAATCCCAAAGAAAAAAGGAAAAAGGAAGGGCAGGAAAACACATAGCATGGGGAGACAAGAACATTAGTAAAATAGTAGACTTATAGCTGACCAATAACCATCATCTGTATCCATTGTCTAGCGTCTCCAGATAAAGAGCCCTATCATGAGAGCAGACTGAAAAGCAAAGCCCTATGATGGGCTACGTACAAGAAACCCAGTCTAGATATAATGAAACAGATGGATTAAAAGTTACAGGGCAGCTAGGCATGGTGGTACACAACTTTAATCCCAGCACCTAGGAGGCAGAGTCAGGTAGATCTCTGAGAGTTCAAGTCCATCCAGCCTGTTTTGCATAGTGAGTTCCAAGCTAGGGCTACATAGTTAAGACAGTATCTTGAAGGGGAAAAATAAAGAAGAGGACTGAGTGGAGAAACAGAACTATCCTCAAGCATGCTTCAATATCCCTGCAAAGGAACTGATAAAATAACTGGCTACGTTGCCCTGTTCTGGCCTCTACCCAACAGCAGAAGAACGCATGTTCTTTTTGAGTGCCTGTGAAGCAGCCAACATGATAAGCCTGGACTATATAACAGACTTTAACAAATTTACTGTAATTACAACCATATAAATGAGATTTTTTTCCCCAAACAATAGTGTTTAAATGAAAATCAGTAAAGGAAACTGGAAGCTTCCCAAGTATGTAGAGTTGAATAAATACATGGAAATGAAGCAACAAACCGTTCAATAATCAACCAATTAAAAATGAAGTCAAGGAGAAAGTGAGAAAACTCAGTACTGGCCTCCAAGCCTGATGATCTGGGTTTAATCCCCAGGTCAAACATGGTGGAAGGGAACAACCAAATCTCACAAATTGTTCTCTGACCGACCGATCTCTCTCTCTCTTCCTCTATCTATCTATCTATCTATCTATCTATCTATCTATCTATCTATCTCTTGAAAATTTTAAATAATGAAGTACTGATGTATAATACAATATAGATAACCTTTAAAAACATAAAAGAAGCCAATGACCCAAGCCACCCATGTCTTCACAAGAAGTTCCCACAGAATGATTAGCCTTACCTAATAGCAGAGGGGCAAAAATAGAGAACCAGAGTATTGACGATGACTGTCAGATTTCTTTGGAGAATTATGCAGGTATCTTAAAAGTATGCATTAATGTTAAGCATGCAGCTCTATGAATAAAACCCAGTGAATTGTACGCTTCATTTATTTTATTTTATGTGTGAATTTTACCTGCCTGTATGTCTGTGAACTACACTTTAAACTGAGGGAGAGTATTATAGTATGTGAAATTTGTCCCAATAAAGAAACATAGAGTTAGGGAGGTGTCTCAGCTGTCAGCAGCATTTGATGCTTTCCCGGGGGACCTGAGTTGGTTCCTGGCACTCATATAGGCTCACAGACACCTATAACTGCAGGGGATCTGATGCTCTCTTTTGGCCTCTGATAAGCCAAGAGATAAAAGTAACCACACATACATGGCATATAGTCACACAAACAAACACATTCAGCTTGGATTAGTTACTTACTTTTCTTTTGCTCTGATGAAACACTGTAATCAAATCAAATCTTAAGGAAGAGAGAGTTTATTCTAACACTTGGTCCCAGTTGCTGTCTCTCTTTCTAGACTATAGAAGATAAGCCTTGCTGGAAGAAGTATCTCACTGGAGTGGACTGTCTCAAAACCTTTCCTTCCTTTTGTTTGTTCTCTGCTTTGTAGTCTAAGAAGCGATACCTAAGCTGCCTGTTTCTGCCACCATGCTTTCCTGCCATGATGGGCAGATTTGTCCCTATGGAACTGGAAGCCAAATAAGCACTCTCTTCCTCGAGTTCTCTTTGGTCACAGTATTTAATCAGAGCAACAGAGAAGTAACAAATACAAGTTAAATGTGTGTGTGTGTGTGTTTGTGTGTGTGTGTGTGTATGAATATATGTCTCATTCAATCCACAACACATAAACAAAATAAAATAAATATTTTTTTAAATAAATAAAGCAAAATAAAATTGAGAAGCTGCAAAATGCTAAGATCGGGGATTGAAAAGAGTTTTATCACCATGGGTTCTGCAGATTTGGGGGAGAAAGTTCAGATAACATAAACTACTTTATGTTCACAAAGTCAGAACCTTCAGTGAATTTAATTCCTAGAATGAGACAGGTTACCAAAATGCATCCACAGAGAGAGCTAATGTGAGCAGACCTATATATGTTTTACATTTTTTACTCTGAAGTTTTAAATCTTCCAGCAGAAGGCACAGGCCATGTGGTTGCATTATCTATGGGAGAAAAGGTCATGATACCAATTCTTTGCCCTCTCTCCCAGAAAACCAAAGATGAATGAATAATTTCCAATTCATTTTATGGTTCCTCATTACCCTGACACCAAGTCCAGATATGATACTATAAGAAAACAGAGACAGAACTAATCCTTGTAGCTGGGCAGTGGTGGCGCACGCCTTTAATCCCAGCACTTGGGAGGCAGAGGCAGGTGGATTTCTGAGTTCGAGGCCAGCCTGGTCTACAGAGTGAGTTCCAGGACAGCCAGAACTACACAGAGAAACCTTGTCTCGAAAAAAACAAAAAAAAAAAAACAAAAAAAAAGGAAAAAAAAAGAACTAATCCTTGTTCAACACAGGTGTAAAAACTAGAAAGAAAAATATCTTTAAAATATTAAAGGATAGGATGTATCAAGTATAAAGGGCCAATATGTCACAATCCAACAAAATATATTTCCAGAATATAAGGCTAGCTCAACACTGAAATTTATTTCCCAGATGAATAGCAAACTGTTGGTCTTTGGGTACCAAGGTACAGCTAGCTATGTGGAAAGAAAGGTTTCTGAGAGTTTACTACATAGTAGCTGAGTGCAAATAATAACGTAGCGTGTGCCAGCGCAGAGAAAGAAAAAGTACTTAAATGGATACCTTGCCCTGACTTAATAATTATACGATGTACATGTGTATTGAAACATTATACAGTATCCCATAAATATATACAATGTGTATGTGTTACCTTCAAAATTCAGCTTCTTAGAGTCAAGAAGAGGACACAGAGGGAACTTACCAACAAGCATGAATATCTGTGTTCAAGTCCCCAGAACCCACATGGAGGAAGGAAAGATCTAACTCTCAGAAGTTGTCCTCTAACCTTCACATATGCATTGTAGTATATGCCTGTAAGTGTGTGCATGAACATACACACACATACACACACACAACTAAATAAGAATGAAAGGAAGAAAGAAAGAAAGAAAGAAAGAAAGAAAGAAAGAAAGAAAGAAAGAAAGAAG
>NW_021604686.1:4393635-4394709 GCF_004785775.1 Grammomys surdaster | reverse complement strand
AGAAAGAAAGAAAGAAAGAAAGAAAGAAAGAAAGAAAGAAAGTTTTTATTGTAGTATAGTCACTAGTATATTTCTTGCTTAACATGTACAGAGAATAATGGATCAGGATACCTGATGTCTCCCCTTGGCCTCTTGCATATAGGTACATTACACACACACACACACACGCACACACACACACACACCACTCTTTCCTGGTTTAAAAACAAAGAACAAAAGCATACTATAAAAGGAAAGGAATTCCTACGGCTTTTCAAAAAGATCTCCGAGACAAGCTTGGAAAGACCATCTACTGCTGAGAGTACTCTCCCTGGTCCCTCAGGAAGGAGTGAGCCGCACACCAGTCCGGTTCACTCTGTGCTGGAAGGTCTGGCAGAGAGAAAAAGAAATCAAAGATAAATAGACTGTAAAGGAACCATAGAGCGTTGTTGTCTGTCGGGTAAACAGAGAACATACAGAGAGTAAACTGGCAGTGGCCCCCATGAAGGGCTGGAAAGGACTTTACTCCCTAATGGTCGCTCCAGAGGACAGAGACTATACAACTGTAAAGCATCACATCGAATCCATATCTCTGAAAGTCGAAGTAACTGTTAAATCAACATAATGTACTGCTTGCCCTTAAAGCTGCAGTCAGTAAGGAGGTAACTCCGGCTGCTTCAGCCAAGGCAACTGGCAGGCTTGGTTTAATGAGATTCGGTAACTGGAGTGAATAATAGCTGGAAGAGTTTTAATCCAAGAATCCGTCGGTGTCATCTCTCTAGAGACCAGTCTGCTCTGCCTCCTGTGCTGAGGGAGACAGTCCATGTGGTCTCCTTGCCAAGAGTTAACTTCTTCCTGGTTCTGGGGCTGTGCACGGGCTGCGCTCTGACTCTTGGGCTTTATACTCTTGGATGTCTTGGTTCTTCTTGTTGCTCTTCATGTGCCCCATAGTCCTTTGTGGCTGATTGTCAGATCGAGGACATGAGGCCCTCTATCTCCTCTGTGCTGCCATTGTTCATTTTAGCATCCACCACCTCTTGGGGCTCTGCAAAAAAAAAAAAAAAAAAAAAAAAAAAAAAAAAAAAAAAAAAAAAA
>NW_021604686.1:4373781-4393535 GCF_004785775.1 Grammomys surdaster | reverse complement strand
AAAAAAAAAAAAAAAAAAAAAAAAAAAAAAAAAAAAAAAGAGTAGGCCTTACAGACTCTCCAAGAGTCTTCTGTCTCATAATGTCATGCTCAAATGTGTCTCATGTAGAAGAGATATATTTATTTCTTAGGACCTTGTAAGACGTTGTGTTATAATATTTTGTAGCCCTGTTCCCACTCCTGCAATAACCAGAGTGTTATCAGGGAAGAATCAATCCACTATGGTAAGCTTTGGAACCAATTTGGAGATCAAAGTAGAATTTAGATATTCAGTCTCCCGCCCTGCCCCAATTCAGATAAATTTATTCTAGTTTCTGCCAAGCTGGAAAGAGGTCATTTCAGCCATCTTCACGGATAATTAGGAAATGACTGGATATCTTATATCAAAGGAATGTGCTGATGTTTCAGTGGGCCTGACCACTTCAGGGCTTTGTAGAAGAATGACAACAGGAATCCTAGATAGAACTGTGTTTGACGATATTTCAGAGTCTGTGTGAACGTGATCTGTCCACTTACCTACACATCCCTCACTCACCTACACATCCCTTCTCATGTTTTCTATTTCAGTGTTGAACAGAGAGTGGGCTGTAGAAAAAGTGAGGTAGGGCTGCAGAGTGGGTAAAGTACTCACCACACAAGCATAAGGACCTGAGTTCTGATCCCCAAACCTACATTAAAAGGCCAGACATAGGGCTGAGGGAGGTTACTCAGCAGTTAAGAGCACGGCACATACTGCTCTTGCAGAGGACCCAAGTTCAGGCCTCAGCACCTGTGTCTAGTGGCTCACCACCACCTGCAACTCCAGCTCCAGAGGGACCTGACATCTCTGTCCTCCTTGGACACCAGCACCACCCATACACAGACACATTATTTTTTTAATTAATAAAAAATAAATCTTTTTTTTTTAAGTTGGATGTGGTAATGAGTACATCTATGATCCCGGAATTCCTACAGGGGGGAAAGGGAAGCACAGACATGAGTCTCCCAGGAAGCTCCGGGGCAGCCACTAGCTCAGCATACACAGTGGGGAACACAAGAAACTGTTTCAGACAAGATGGGTGGCATAGACCACATGCACGCACACATGCACACACACACATGCACACACACATAAGCACACACACACATGCACACACACAAACACACACATAAGCACAAACACACACACACATGCACACACACACAAACACACACATAAGCACAAACACACACACACACACAAATGCACACACCAACACACACTTTCCTCCGTGATTATAGGCTGTGATGTAGAACTGTTCACTGAAATAAACCTTTTCCTTCCCAAGTTGCTTTTGGTCATTCTATCTTATCAGCAATAGAAATCCAAACTAAGAAACCCTCCAGCGTACTTCCAGCCCTCCTGTCCCAAATGCCCTTCCTCCTGCTCTGTCTGAAGAATCAGTCAGTTCTCTTGCTGCAGAGCCATGCTCAAATGCCACCCCTTCCCAAGATCCTCTGTGCTCCATGGAAACAAGACCAGATTCTCTCTTCATGTTGTATTGGTGCCAGGAGGCCTGGGGCCTCCCAACGTCCCAGGCTTTGCCTTTTCTTTACTATTACCCCCACTACTTTGCTTGGCTTTTTTTCTGACTTAAACCACAGCCTGGTTCCATCTCATGCACTGTCTGAACCTGAACAACCCACAGACTCTCCTATGTCGTTAAGGAATCAAAGGAAATTTGGAGTCAGAATAAATCAAATATTGTGACATTTTAAAGAATGATAATTAGCCATACTTAGCTACAATTTAGCAATGAGATAAGAACAAAGCCATGGTGTTTCCCTTTATTTGAGCCCTTGCAACCTGTGATCAGGGAGCACCCAAAGCACCCCAGCCCCCTTGCTCAGAGACCCTCTGATTTCCAGTCTGAGTATGACATGACTCACTGCAGAACACACTCATGTTTGAATCTGTCCAAAGGTAGAACACCAGAGTAAATCTGAAGAGAGGAGGTTGGCAGGTTTGTGTATCTGTTTAACAAGAACCATCCTTTGGTTGTTCTATTACCCTGGACCCAGTCTGATCAGATGTGTCTGATTTTCGTTTTGTTAACAGAATTTGTGCTCAGCTTTGCACGTGTCAGATGATTTATTCCTGATGAAAAGAGAGTGGTTTTAACATTCGGATTCTTTTTTTTTTTAAATTTATGTACATGTGGTTTGCTATTTAAAAAAAATGTGTATATGCAGTTTGCTCACATATGTGTTCATGTATTTGTGTGTGTGTGTGTAAGCCAGAGACTGACAGCGATTTGGTCCTTAGTGCTCATATAAAAAGCCAGACACAGTGGCTCACACTGTAATCCCGTTGTTAGGGAGGCAGAGACAGGGAGATCCCTGACCATCTAATTCTACCTAGTCTAACTGGCATGCTTTAGAGCAGCCAAAGACTCCACCTCAGAAGGCAAGGTAGACACATATGTGGGAGCAAACCCAGGGTGGTAGTTCACGCCTATAACCCCATCCTTGGAGTTGAGGCAAGAGGATCACAATTTCTAAGCTAGCCCTAGGCACATAGTGAGACTCTGACTCAAAAGGGGGAAGGCAGCAGAGTCAAGAGACAGAACGAAGGGTGTATGTATCAGGTTCTGCAAGCATAAGCTATTTCTATAGGGATCACAGAGGTGAGCACAGCTAGTACGCAGACTTTAGGCCAGAAGCACTCCCATTACCAGCTTCTAACCTGGAATAAACCCAGTATGGGAACAGAGTGAGGATTCTCTCACGGTAACAGGCCTGAGGCTGCCGTCAAGCTCGGTCTTCACTGAGCCCACCCTCCTGCCATAACCTGAGCCGCCTGTACCTTTTCTGAGAGCAGGCCTGGAGCTATATATAGGCACACAATGTGTGTCTGCAGCTGCTCTCTCTTGACACAGCCAGGTGTGGCTCTGTCTGGAGCTGTGCCAGAAGCCAGCCGGGCCACTTAAAGCCATGACCATGTTGCTAAAAAGTCTAATGGGTTCTTTTCAATTAGTTGGTACTGCATGATAGAAGGTGTGTGATGGGAACGGCCATCAATGGTAAAAAGACTCCAGATCCCTGGGCTTTATGTCCCAGGGCAGCTGCCATAGCTTCCTCCTGTGAACTATGTCAGATGCTTTGCGAAGGGACTTCTGGGATTCCAGAGAATGACCTCATCCTCCATACTGCCATTCCCAGCAACAAAACCTCAGCCAGGAACCTCAATTCAGAGTTTTTGATGCTGTAAATGGAATTTTAGAGAGAAGTAGATAAAAGGAAGGGTGTATTAAATACTGCAGGAACATTTCCGCTTACATTATATCCTGTGTATTTAACTTTTTAAACATTCACGCTTTCATGAATATACATGTATATGTCAAAATGAATTTTAAGTGACAACGAAAGGTAGGCACTGGGCATGGTGGCACAGGCCTTTGATCCCACTCGGCATGAGGAGACGGGAGGATCTCTTGGGAGTTCAAGGCAAGTCTGGTCTACATAGCAAGTAACAGGCCGACTAGTGCTACACAGAGAGACCCTGTCTCAAAAATGGAGTCGGCAAACCAAACATCTTCCTTCTCCTACATTAACCTATGTCTAGTTCCTGTCCCAAGCGCTGACAGATGTGTAACTGCTGTTCCAATTTTGTGTGCATTTATCTACACATATATGTATGTATATATGCATAAAGATCTATAGAATTTCATCAAAAAGCAACAATCAAATATCTTCACATAGGTCTTCATTTCTGTTTTGATTAATTTCTAAATATCATTTAACAACCACTGAACAGAGACATGAAAATCCATGGGAGCCCATGGGCCAGAGAGCCTGGTGTATATAGTGGCGACGAGATCCTATTGAAACACAGTAGAAGGTAGGTAGGGACTGACAGCCCAGGTCGTTCTCTAACCTCCACAAGTGCACTGAGGCACACACAAGCATGTGCATGCACACACATGCATTAAGACATCATACATACATACAAACATTTTTTAAAGGTATCCCGGGGTTCTTTCCTATACCCAGACTCCTCTCCTTCACTTAGGGGCATTGTAGTATCCGTTGCGCGCATATCAGCACTGTGACTTACACAATCTTTTACTGATAGACACTAGGATCATTTGTGTACTTAGCACCATCATTATAAATACTTTTGTATACTTGCAGGAATATATTGTCTGAGTACTTTTCCAGAAGTAGACCTCTTGGGCCAAAGTACACATGGGGTTTCAACAGTGAGATCAAATTGCTGTCCAATGTGACAGGGCCAAGTTGTTTCTCATCAACTGCATTATGGGTACTTGTTTACTTTTTACCTGACAATATTGGTAATATTGAGCTTTTTTTTTTTTTTTTAGTGTTAGCATGATACAGCACTTTATTTGTTTATGGACTATGTGAACTTGGCTCTTTGTGAATGGTCTGTTTGTTATTCTTGCCCTGACTGTCTTTTCCATTATTTCTTTCCTCTCCAGTATTCTTATCTTCAGCAAATATCTCTATGGTTAGCAGTGTACTGTGCCCTCGAGTCGCCCTGTGGATAACCATCAGGGGCTTGGCCTCATTGGAGCTTAGTGAGAGACAAACAGATGACAGCCGTGCAGGGAGGCTCTGTATGTCTTAGAGCACAGGGGGACTGGACTGGACAGAAGACACTCCAGAGGAAACCAGCATCTAATGCATGAGTAAGATTTAGAGGTTGCTGGGCAGTGGTGGTGCTTGCCTTTAATCCTGGCATTCCAGAGGGAGAGCAGACAGATCTCCGTGTTCCAGGTTAGGCTGGATCAAGTTCCAAGACAGCCAAGGCTACACAAAGAAATCTCCCTCTGTCTCTCTCTCTCTCTCTCTCTCTCTCTCTCTCTCTCTCTCTCACACACACACACACACACACACACACGCAGGGGGTTACATTTTAGATGAGACAACATTGTGGAGGTCTGTTGTGAGTAAGATGACCTGATACCCAGGAGCAGACTTAGCAACATGGAAGTATTAGTGACAATCACTTTAATTTCTTTCAATGATCCATTGGACAGAAGCCAGAGGAAACCTTGTCTGGACCTTCAGAGAAATGATTTGCGTGAGTGTGTTTAGTTGTTTATTTGTTTAGTTGTTTGTTTGTGTATTTCTTTGTTTGTCTTAAGAACGTTCTTTTTAATGTGTTTTCCCACAAGCATCATGTGGGAGTTGCCATAGAGATAAGGAGTCGAAAGTTACAGGTGGTTCTGAGTGACCCAGTATGAGTGCTGGGAACAGAACCCAGGTCCTCTGGAAGAGTAGCAAGCAAGTCCTGTTAACTGCCAAGCCGTCTCTCCCAAATGTGACAAATATGCCTCTTTTCTAAAAAGTTATTTTTTTTTTGTTTGTGAGGGTGGAGGTGCCTGCATGCATGTCTGTGTACCATGTATAAGACTGGTACCTGCAGAGGCCAGAAGAAGGCATCGCGTCCACTGGAACTGGAGACATAGAAGGTCGTGAGCCACAATGTGGGTGCTAGGAATTGAACCCTGGTCCTCTGCCAGAGCAGGGTCTCAGATAGTCCATACTGGCCTCAAATTCACCGGATGACCAAGGATGACTTTGAAATTCTGATCCTCTTCTGTGTGCTCCCAAGTGCAGGGATTCCAGGCGTTAAGGCACTCATACCAGTTTTATGTAGTGTTGGGCGTAGAACTTAGGGCTTCTTGCATGCCGTGTAAGCTTTCTGTGTACACCAACAAGCTGTCTATATCAGCCACCTCTGAGAATAGAATTTAAGGTGCTGGATCTACTCTTCCTTAATTTCTGCCTATTCCAGTCAGGCTGGAGTGTGCAGGGGGAAATGTCTGAGTATGAAGACTCTTCTGTCCCTTCATGAATGAAGCTTCTGGCTATGAGGACCTAATCTCTGGGAAAGTCAGCTATTGATATGTAAGATAGTCTGTGAGTGTCACTCTTATTGAACCTGGGTGATGGATAATTGGACTGGGTGTTACACTGTCCTATCTAATTTTCTTATAGCTAAATTTTCCATAATGGAGTTTTAAAAGGTTAAAATGATTTATTCTATAAGGGGAAGGCACAACGATATGGAGGCCAACTATGTTTGTGACATTTAAAATGCGGATTTGTCTCTTTTTTTAACATCTTTATTAATTTTTTAGAATACCTTTCTACTTGCTCTTTGACAGTTCCATACATGCGTCCTGAATCTTGACGATACCCACCCCAACACTCCCCTGCCACTAGTCCTCAACATGGCCCCTCCCACCTTCAGTTCCCCCTCCTGTTGTGGCTAACCTATTGAGTCTGATTGGTGCTGCCTGCTGGACTGCAAGCTGTTGTTGGCTTTGTCTTGTCCAGGTGACCATGGCCACAGTGAGTGCATGAGAGCAGTTGGCCGAGTCACGTCCAGAAGACAGCATTCCCCAGCACCCTCCCCATCCTCTGGCTATTGTGTTCTTTCTGCCTCTTTCCCCAGGATGTGGCCTGAGCCTTTAGGGTTTGATGCACATGTCTCACTTAGGGTGGGGCACTCAACAGCCACTTAACTCTCAGCACTCTGACCAGCTACATAAAAAACTGGGTGGGGATGGCTCGTGCCTGGAATCCTGCACTTGGGACCAGCCAGAGTGACGGCTAGCCACTACAGAAACAGTTTTCTCTGGCCATGGCAGCACTAACCTTGAATACAAACATATATATCAGAAGGCAGTCTGGCAACATATATGAAAATGGGGACATCTTTAAGCCTACTATACCACCATCATGTACACTTCCAGATGCCAGATGTTTGTAAAAACTCCCAATATGGGCGCCACTGTTTACCTTCCCATTAGTCCGACACCTTCCTTTCCCTTCTTCTCTTCCTTCCTTACTGGGATCACAAGTCCTCATGAACTTAAACCAATCACTTCATGTTCCAGAAGCAGTGTGTTGTTACTCAAGGCCAAAGGGGCTTTATTTTTGTCTCACGCAGGCAGGAGACTCATGTGGCAGGATGAAGCGGCAGCTGGTTACATTGTAGCTGTAATCAGGAACCAAAGAAAGATGAACAGGAAGTGGGACTCAGCTATAAGCCCTCAAGGCCCACCCACTTCCTCCAGTAAGACTCCACCTACTAAAGGTTCCACAGCCTTCCCAAACAGTACCACCATCTGGAGTCCGGGTGTTCGGAACGTGAGTTAGTGGTGGACACCACATTCAAACCACAGCTTGGAGTGAAGCTAGCAACAGTTGCCTAGCAACATGGCAAGGACTACATCCAACAGACAGCATCTAAGCGTTCAGCACAGCCCAAGGCTCAAAAGCCCACAGAGACTGGGGAGGTGGCCAAGCAATTAAGCCACTTTCCATACAGACGTGAGGACCAGAGTTTAGATCTCCAGGACTTAGAGAAATTCTGGGTGGGAATGGAAGCCCATCTGTAGTCAAAGCAGTCTGTGGAGCCTCAGAACAAGTGAGCCACACTAGACGTATCCAAAAGATGTGGGGCCCTGCCTCAGTGAGCAGACAAGACTGAGAATGATGGAAGAGAACTCCTGGCATCAGCCTCCAAGCTTAGACACACACACACACACACACACACACACACAGACACATAGCACATGCATATGCATGTAAATAAAGCCCAGAGAAGTCAGGAAGGGAATAAAAAAGAATGAAAATGACCAGAAAGACCAGAAAATTGTGTGGGCCCCCTTGGCTTCATCATTGTTGGCAGGTACAGAGTCAGAATTACAAGAAAGGCTTCGCTGCTGTTGGTAAGGATTCAGTCAGAATTAATGCTATCCTACAAGGAGAAAGACAAACAGTAAGACTGTTATCACTGTTGAAGAATGATGGGTAATGGGTGGGGGCAAGGGCTGATCAGAGCTTTCGAGTCCTCCTATAAGAAAGAGGTGTCCCCTTTGGGGGCTCCCAGAGACTGAGCCACCAACAGCACACAGGGGCTGGACCTAGCACGTATGTAGCAGATGTGCAGCTCAGTCTTCATTCGGGTCCCCCAACAACTGGCAGGGGTTGTCTCTAAATCTGTTGCCTGCCTGTGGATGCCATTTCTCTAACTGAGCTGCCTTGTCTGACCTCAGAGGGAGACAATGTGCCCTGTCCTGTAGAGAATTGATGCGCCAGTTTGGGAGGGGTGTAGTGGGATATCTTCCCACTACTTTGTATAAAGCTCAGCGATTGGGCTGTATGAGAGGTAGGCGGAGAGAGGAGAGAAGGAGAGAGGAAGAGGAGGAAGGAAGGGAGGAGGAAGAGAGGTAGGAGACATGGAGAGCCAGGCATGTATCGAGAACAGTCTTGGGTAACAACTTATATCTAGGTTAGTTAATTGGTCAACACTTCTAATTGTGTGGGCATCTTGTTATTTGAGCATTACCAAATATATAAAGCTATTGGATAATCTTTAACCATGAGAGTCTCATCTCTACTGGGTACCACATGGATGGCCGGATGGTCTGGACTCAGCCAAGCATGGTGGAGACGGCGTGGCAGATTGGCAGAGCCATCTCCCATGCTGTCATCTCATGGGTAGCAGGGCCGGTGCTTCTGGCCCTCCTGAGCCTGCAACCTGAGCTAAGCAGCAGCGAGAACACGCAGCCGCTAGTGGCCTAAGGCCTTGCTGAGTTGGGAAGATGGCGGGCCCAGTACCACAAGACAGATCGGGTGCAGCCGTTTTAAAATATTAACCGTAACAGAGGGTGATACCCAACCGGGCCTCCCCAATCTCAGAAAAGAAGGGGGAGGGGGTGGGGGGGACTATGTGAGGGAGGAACTGGAAAGGAGGGCAGACAGGCCAGTGATCGGGATGTAAAGTAAATAAATACATTAATTAATTAATTAATGGGAAAAATAAAAGAGAGGAAGGCATCCCTTGGAGCTCCTGTTGACTGAGGCCCTGAGATAATGTTGGGCCAATGTTAACATGCCTTCCTATTAAACAAGAAAATCCAGGACTCTCAAAATTTTTATGTGACATCTCCCAATTCTTAGATTTATGCTTCATTATATTAAAAACAAAACAAAGCAAACAAAAACACTACAAGAGCTGAACTGGGCCAAAATCAGCACATGGGCTGACGCCTCCCACCTCAGTGATGACACACGACATTAAATAGTTCCTCTCTCCCGTGCCTTACTCTTCCCTCGCTGCCTTTCCCCCTCTGTTTTGCATCCTTCCTCCTTCAGCCTCTCCCACCCATCCTTCATTTTTCTTCCGAGTTCACATGGAAGGGAATGATTGAGGTAAGAGAGTGGCCAAGCCAGAGGTGGTAAGCCTTCAAACCATTCGTGCCCCAGGACCGTTAGCTGAGTGAGTCTGGTATTCAGATTGCTTCCTTTTACACACCTAAGCTTACCAGAGAAACTGTTGGTTTGTCTCCACAGCCTTGCGAAGTCGCTCTGGCCGCTCCATTATCAACGGCAACTGGGCAATAGATCGTCCGGGGAAGTACGAGGGCGGAGGGACAATGTTCACCTACAAGCGACCGAACGAGATCTCCAGCACTGCTGGGGAGTCCTTCTTGGCTGAAGGTCCCACTAATGAGATCCTGGATGTCTTTGTGAGTTTGGGGGTTTCAGGGTGCCCTCTGGGCTTGGGCTTCTATGGCTTCCAAGGAATACACTTTGAATAAGCAAAACGTCTTTGCCCAGGCTCGATAAAAATCATTTGAGTGAAGCCTGTCTGAGGGACTCCTTCCAGTGCTTGGCATTGATCTTTGACATTTACCCCTGAGTGTATGAGGCTCTCAGAAACCATAAACTCTACCAGGTGCTTTATTACCCTTGGAGTTTATGGACCCAGTAAAACCAATTTTACTTGTTGAACCAAATCAGAGGCAAACAAATCCCGTTTCATGAGGCCTGGAGCTCTTCCAGGCTCTCTCCTCCCAATGCTAATTTGGCATGTTTTCTTTTATGGCAAAAGAAAGAAAATGCCAAGTGCTGCGAAGCAGCCCACAGGCTCACCCTTCTCAACCCTGTCAAGGCATATGGAAAAGGAACACTCCAGATGACCCCAGATGAAATGGAGAAGCTCTAGCTGCAGTACAAGGTCCCTTCTTCACGCACATAAGGCTGGGATTGCTTTACTTGAAGCCAGAATATTCAGCTGGCCAAGAATTGTTTTTAATGATCTTTTTAAAAAGAAACTACTAGAGGGGCCTAAGGCATTGAGTCTATAAAGTCTTGCAAGCATGAGAACCTGAGTTCCAGCCTCAACACCCACGTAAAAGATGGGCGTGGTGACACATGTCTGTAATCCAAGAACTGTAGAAGCAAAGACAGGAGGATCCATGGGGTTCAATGGCCGGCCAGCCCAGCCTAATAAGAGAGCCTCAGGTCCTAGTGAGAGACCTTATCTCAAACAGCATGGTTGGTCCAGCACCCAGGGTTGACCTCTGACCTCCACATGCACACATACACATATACATGTGTACATATGCACTAAGTCACTAGAATCCAGTCTTCTGAAAAGATGTGGAACTAAAATATGTCAAGAAACAAAAGCTTAAAATAAATACACAAATACCTACTATCCCCAGAGCCACACTGGTCTCTGAAATATTTGCTGTGTCAGAGCTTTAGAAATAATGTCTCCAGCTCAAGAGTTCTGGTCTGTTCTTCTTGAGGGATAGTAGGCTGGAAGTTACAAAAGAAGCCTTGTTTTAGTGAATTCAGGGTGGTTTTTGTGAGTCATGCAGTTGGTTGGTTGACTCTGGGTAAGTCTGAATGGCATCAAAGGTGAAGTAGGCTTTGCCTGTGAACGGCCTCCTGTGGGTGGTCTTGGAAAAGTAGCCAACAATAACCCCATAAACAGCATAAGGCTTTCAGTAGCAGAATCTAGTATGTTTCCTCACAGAAATGAGGCACAGGAAAGGGCAGAAGGAGAAATAGAGTTTGTGCAGAAGGGACTGAGAGGGCTGGGGTAGATAGCAAGAATCTGCAGTCACACAGTAGTGTCCCTCAGGAGTCCCATGCTCAGCGCCAGAGTCATGTGCCTCTCACATCTGCCTGCCTCTGGGTGAGTGATAGGTAAGAAACGCATTTCATGGGTGAGAAGAAGGCAAGAGGGGGTGGCGTGAGTGGGAATTGCAGGCGTGACTCATGGGTGAGTGAGTGCAGGGCTATGAGAACTCAAAAACCAATCAGAATTCTCCTCTCTCCTCCTGATGAGGAAATTCAAACAAGAGCTCTGGAGACTGGCTCTGGATTGCACAGTTGGTCAGCAAGAACCACTTTACAGCGGGAAATACCAACAAGACAGTGTCCCCTTGCTTGGCTCCCAGTTAAATTGTAGATTTGGGTGCTGTTGCTCCAGTGTGCCCATCACTCTGCCTTCTCCTGTAACAGCTGTGAGCACAGGACGAGCTGGTTGAGGGGAGGAATTCTGTTGGCCTTGTTCAATCATTTGTGCCTCTGTCACAGACCTCTGCAGCCCAGCTTCCGGCTTGCAGTCCTGCTTCATGTAGTTTTTAATTGTTTGTTTGCTTGTTTTTTATCATTGTTTCCTCAAAGAATATGACCCAGGTAAACTTACGCATATGAAAATATGTGTTGTTGTTTCATTTTTTTGTTTTGTTTTATTTTGGGCTTTGTTGTTGTTCATTTGTTTTTTTGGTTGGTTGGTTGGTTATTTGTTACTTTGGGGTTTTGTTTTGGTTTGGTTTTTGGTTTGGTTTTTGTTTTGGAGAGGTTATTTTGTTTTATTTTTTTGTGTTTTGTTTGGCACTTTTGTTGTTGTTTTAGTTTCATTTTGATTTCTTGGCCTGGGTTTTGGTTTCCCACTCTATTTCATTATAGTTCTGGGGCTTCCTGTGGGTGAAAATGAGTGGGACCAGGCAGCTGACAAGGGAGAGGACTGAGGACTGGGACCAACTTGAGCCAGCAAGCCTTGCTGGCCTGGTATAAGACATTAAAGGACCCTTACTGTTCTAGGCTAGCCCTACTCAGGACATCTGGTCCTTGTTTGCTTGACTCTGCCACCACCTAACACTCAAACAGATTCCTCTGCAGTGTAAAGATCTCAGGACATTTCAAGGTCACTGATCCAAGCCCTGGCTGAGAATAGCTGTCCAATTCAGACTTTATCAAACCTTAACTCTTATCTTTATAAAATATTCACCATTCACCCTCTTTTCTTCATTCGTATGCACATGAAGTCTTTAATTCTTCAACATCGACAAGAAACCACTGGAAGTAACCTTCTCTAAGATGCCATTGGTTTATTGCTGCAACTACATGAGAACTTGCACATTTAACTACAGTACCACTTACGTTATTGAGACCAAAGCCATCCAGAAAGGGGTGTGTGTATGCAGGCTGTGGTAACATTGACTCTGTGTTCTCAGATGATACACCAGCAGCCCAACCCAGGGGTCCACTATGAGTACGTGATCATGGGGAACAATGCCATCAGCCCACAGGTGCCACCGCACAGGAGACCAGGTAAAGCCCCTTGTTTTGCCACTAAGTATGCTGTGTCACTTTGTCTTAAAGCTCTCTTTCTCTCTCGCTTCTTGTGGCCCTGGCCTCTGTGTGTCCTGAACAATACAAAGAAAACCTGTGGGCACATATTTCAAGTTAGTGGACTTGGCATTGAACATGTTTCTCCGTGTAAGCCTCACTGATGGGTTATTTCACTCACCTAATGCTAAGCAGCAGTTAGACATTCTGGCCCCACATCTGAGATGATTACGTTGGTCGCAGTACCGAATGACCTTCCAACCAGTAACTCAAGATGCAGACAGCCGTCACACAGTTCTGAAGGTCAGAGGTCTCAAAAGAGTTTCATGAGTCTAAGACCCAAGGTGCTCCAAGCAGAATCCATTCCTCTCTGGTTTTGGCTTCTAGATACCTCAGCCTCTATGGCTTCTGACCCCTTCCTCCACCCCCAAAGCCAACCTGGTGACACTTTCCTACCCACCTAAAACTACACCAAAAATACCATCAGGGCTGTATACCTAGCAAGGAAAGGACCAGGGTTCAGATCTCCAGAATCAACTTAATTGCCAGGTGGTCATGGCAGCCCACCTGCAGTTCCAGTGTTCAGAAGGCTGAGGCGGAGGATCCCAGAACAGGCAGGCTGGAGTGGCTGCAGCAGTGTGCTCTGGGCTTAGCTGAGAGATTCCGCTTTAAATACAGTAGAAAGCAATCAAGAAAGGCTCTTGGTATCAATCTCTGGCCTCCACACACATGTGTACCTGCACTTGTAATACATGTGCATTCACATACATGTAAACAGATTTGTACATGTGGACGCACATACACATGCAGGGAAAAAAGTAATAATAACATAAATTAAAACAAAAAAAAAAAGGTATCAGCTTTTAATTCCCTTCTCCTCCCAGAGGGAATATCTCTTACCAGTGTGATGTATCTACCTTGCCCCTTTCTATTAAAAAAAAAAAAAATACAGCCTTTCTGCAGATAATTTGAGCATTTGTCTACGTATCAAATATCATTGTTTGCAGTTAGACAGTTCAAAACCACCCTGAACATTATGCTCTTCTGAAGTCGTCAGAGCGTTCACTCTCAGTCAGTCCAGAGGCTGTAGACACCTGACGGGTGTGGGTGTCCGAGTGCACACATGCTTGCAGCAAGGCCCTGGGACCTGGGAGGGGCTAAAGCAACCCGTAGATCCTGACTGCACTGACTGCTGACTATGCTCACAGGAGCAGCCTCATGGAACCTTCCAGCTTCTGCTGGGGGCAAAAATAAAGGGTGCGACTGAGAATTGACCCCCAATCTCACCCCAGACGTGATAAGGTTCCAAGGACATTGTGTGGTCCATGCTGGGGTCCTTGGTGCTCAGGAAATGCAAAGCCCCAGGCTGTTGGGACATCACTGTCTAAAAAGGTCTTCTCTGCTGTGCCCTTGTCCTGCCTACCATGGATGCCTGTGGGAATTCCACTTTATCCTTCCTGAGAACCCCGGGTTTGCACTGTGCTAAGGGAGGACCCCCCTCACACCAAACAGATTTCATTATCTATTAAAATGAAGATTAGCAAGAAAATTCAGGAGCATAGCTACCTTTCAAACTTGAAGAGGAACAGAAACAGAGAAGGCCACATCTCTCTGCACACGTGTGTGTCCGAGTGTGCACAAAGCCAAGTCTGTGCGTTATTGTTCAGCAAACGACACATCAGCCATGCTGCTGAGTTAGAGCAGATATTTGCTGCATCCTTTCGTCATTCCATTTCAGAGTTGTGCTGTGATGTCATTTAATTTTTACCGTCTGTACACACTGAAGCCTGTTGTCTTGCTAATAGTCTATGCTATATTTTAGTAACCCTATTTTTATGCACAGCTTTAAGTTAGAGAATGAGACCATGTATAGGATAAATATTCTAGAAACGGCAGAAGTAGGTCAAAGAGTACGTGCATTTAAAACTTAGAGCATTGGTGCCAGCCTGTTCCCCAACGGCTGGCATCTGTGTGTAAGCTCACACATACTGAAAGAAGTGGATGTTAGCTTCCAGCAGAGGACCTAGGGACATGAGCTTCCAAACTCTCTAACTCTTATCATGAGGTAGAAAAGAGTTGAAGGTCTTCCTGGCCCAGGTCTTCATAGGTGTTATGTCCATTATAAGTGAAGCTGGGAGAGTTTTTTTATGGCTTTTGACTGTTTGTGTGTTTGTTGGGAAGGAAACATCTTCCCCATGGCCTTTGACAATTCCTTATTGGTTTTTTTCTACTGATTTTTTTTTGTATGTATGAATATTTTGTTGTGTGCCACATGTGCTACCTGGTACCTCAGGAGGCCAGAAGTGGGTGTTAGATTTCCTGGGACTGGAGTTATAGATGGTTGGGAGGCACCATATGGGTCTGGGAATTGAATCTGTGTGTTCTACAAAAGCACACATTGCTCCTAACCAATGAGCCATATCTCCAGCCCCTTCTTACTGATTTTTAATGTTTTAAACATGAGAGAGATGAGTATTTCCTTTTCTAAAACATCGTCATTTCAAATGTGTTCCTGTTGTATCCCGTCCAGTGGCAAAGCTCTCTCCTTTTCCATCCTTCTTCAACTCAGTGTGCAGAGGAATCTCACTTCTGTGCGTGTGCTGCCTCTCCTAGGCGAACCTTTCAATGGACAGCTGGAAACGGAAGATGGAGGTCAGGAGGACAGAGAAGAGAGGGAGAAGAACCAGGAGAAGGAAGACTCACGTGTCGAGGCCCCCCCTGAGGTATTCACATCAGAATCCACGCAGACCTTCCCAGTCAGGCATCCGGAGAGATTCCCTTCCCACCGACCAGACAACTTGGTGCCCCCAGCGCCACAGCCCCCCAGGCGAAACCGGGACCACAACTGGAAGCAGCTGGGGACAACAGAATGTTCCACCACCTGTGGGAAAGGTAAGCCTGTGTGGAAATCCCACTCCAGGCCGATAAGGGATGGCCCAGGGGAGGCCTGACATGAGACTCATCAACATGAACCACCTGTGAGATGGTTTGCTCATGTGACGTACTGAGTTAGAGGTTCCCAAGATAACCCACAGGCCCACCCAGTAGTGGGTCTTAAAGAGTCAGAAAAAATCTGTGCTCCCACCCCTGTTTATCAAAGTGAAAGAATACAGATTTGAGTGAGCAAGTGGACACATGGGCCAAGTCCAGGAAACCGGATCGAGGGACAGGGATTCCCTTCCAGCAGTGATATGTAACAGTTCACACCAAAGACTACCAACCAGAGATGCCCCCACCCAAGCTTTGGTGCACAGGCATTTACAAAAGCATTCCCAGACCTCACGCTGGCACCCCAGAGGTCACACTGCCACAGTAAAGCAGAGCGTCAAGCACACAGAAACAGATGACATTCACTGTCACTCTAGGCCTTCGTGACTCATGATCTCAAGCATAGGGAACACTCAGGCAGAGTGTTACCATGACCCCAAGGCTGTGTCCCAGAAGCTACTCAACACAGACAGGCAATTAAATAAATACAGAGCCAGGTGGTGGGCTGGGTGCATGGATCTCTGAGTTTGAGGCCAGCCTGGTCTACAGAGTGAGTTCCAGGATAGCCTAGAGAAACCATATCTCAAAAAAAAAAAAAAAAAGCAAAACAATAACAACAAAATGGCCGGCATAGACCTTCTGAGCTGAGCCTTCCTGTGGCTATACTATAGTCAATAATCAGAGAACATGCACGCATGCTCCAGAGTCTAAAACTTGAGGAATCAGGCTTATAGATGGCTGGTGTAGATGCCATGATCTAAAGGCTTCAGAGGAAACATCACACCTAGGGTCCTGGCGTTTTGCTCCAAGCTTTCCCCTCCCTTTCGTGCTCCCAGATAAAAATGTTAACCCCAGGTTCATCCAATGTCCTAGCCCAGTCAACCAGGACCACCAGAGAAAAGCCCCTACCCTAACAATGTCATATTTGTTAACTGTTGCAAGAAGGGAGCCTGTGTGCCAGAGGCAGCATGCAGCCTCTCTCCAAGGAAAAGGCAGACGGTGTAGACTGAGGAGAAAGGTGGAGTTTCAGTGAATTTAGATAAAGTGGTGTTGTGATAGGCTCAAAGCAAAACATGGCTGACATGTGTGACGGGGTCCACATTAGTTCTAGACTGTAACAAAGATCCAGGGCCCTTCCCTTAGCAACTCCAAAGTCAGGACAGTTGGGAAGAGCAGTGTCTGGAAACCCTTGTGTGACTGCTGGGCCCGTGCTCTGGAAATTGACTCTACCTCCGTTTCAGGGTGACTTTACAGTCCTCCTTGCAAGGAAACACCCATGAACTACAGTCAATCTATTTTTTAAGATTTATTTATTTCATGTATATGAGACACTATAGCTGTCTTCAGCCACACCAGAAGAGGGCACTGGATCCCATTACAGATGGTTGTGAGCCACCATGTGGTTGCTGGGAATTGAACTCAGGACCTCTGGAAGAACAGTCAGTGCTCTTAATTGCTGAGACATAGCTATAATCTTCTCCCTATATAGGCTGAGGGCATCTTATTCAGTTGTTGCCATGAAACAGTTGTTCTCTGAGGAGACGTTACTATAGAAACAAAAGCTGCGCCCCACTCCACGCTTCCTAAAACCCGGAAATCCACCCAAGACATTGATTCAATGATTAGTTGGGGTTTTTTGGTTGGTTGGTTGGTTGGTTGGTTGGTTGGTTGGTTGGTTGGTTTTGTTGTTACTTTTTCTTCACGAGACTTGAATCTGGGCTGGGAAGATGGCTCAGTGTGTCAGAGCACTTGCTTTGCAAAACATGAGGACCTGAGTTAAAATCCCAAAACCCACATTAAAGTTACACATGGAGCGTAAGCCTCTATAACCTCATCTCCCTACAGAGAGATGGGAGGCGGAGACATGAAACTCCCAAACTGCCTACCCTGGCCTACACAACAGAAAACAACAGAGAAAATCTGTCTGAAAAACAAAAAGTAGAAAAATGAAGACTGATACGTCAGGTTATCTTCTGACATTTATACATGTATACACACACACACAGAGGTGGGAAGGAAGGGAGGCAGGGAGGGAGGGAGGGAGAGAGAGAGAGAGAGAGAGAGAGAGAGAGAGAGAGAGAGAGAGAGAGAGATCCAAGACTCTCTTGGATCTGAAGATATCTTTTTCAAGAGCACTAGCCTAATGGCTTTTGGGACTAGAATTTAAGTCTTTGATTTATTTTTATTTGGGGATAGGAGGCTAGGACTGGATGGCTGGAATTCTTTATGCTCAAAGCCTTGATAATTCCACAGTGATTGATTCTGCCTGGTAACTGGAGAATTAACCTATGAGCTCTCGTTGCACCCATTTTGCTGTGCTCAGACTGCAGGAGCCGAGATGTGGCCCGAAGAGCGAGGGGCTGCCCTGGCTGCTATTGTAAGTCTGTAAGGGGAAACGAGATGCCTGTAGACTGTGTCCTGACAGAGCCAGACAGCTAGAGATAACTCTGCCAAAAGGCCAAAATCATTTTAATAAGATTTTATCCTAGGCGTTACAGAGATAAGCAGAGTATCTCAGTGTTGACAAAGGAACCTCAGATCCAAATGGACTCCTTTCCAACTCTTCTGCCACTTATGAATTGGTGCGGTGCCCGGATAGCTCAGAAGGGACTGCCACTGCGTGGTTTGCAACCCAGAATTATATGTGTAGAAGATTCTTCCCCACCCTGTGTAGAGACCACAGGATACTGATTTGTGGATATAGTGAGGTAAGGGCTGAATAACTTGATCATTGGTGGTCATTCAGCAAGCCCCTCTCCGCTCTGTAACAGACATGATGGAGAAACACCACAGAATCAAAGTGCCCTCAGCCTTCCCCCCAGCTGCTTCCCTCTCCCTCCATTACTAGCCTCGGGCACCTGACCAACACACTCCTCTTCATACTGTGTATTAGTCCCATTTCTGTGACAAAAGATCTGACAAAGAAGCAAAGTTGAAGTAGGAAGGGTTTGTTATGGCTCACAGTGTGAGGGTCCATCACGGTAGGATGTCATGGCAACAGAAGCTTAGGGCAGCTGGTCACATTGTATCTGCCCTCAGGAAACAGAGGACCATGAATGCTTGTGTTCTGCTCCCTTTCCCCTTTTTATTCGGTCTAGGACCCAAGCCAAGGGAATGACGCTGCCCATGGTTAAGGTGGCCCTTCCCACCTCAGTTAATCTAGAAGTTCCCTCACACGCATGCTTGGAGCCTGGTCTCCTAGGTGAGTTTCCAAGGTTACAATATCATCTAGTCCACGCCCCAGTGTCTCTTCCAATGTGGAGCCTGCCTGACTCCACATGCTTCAAGTAAGCCCTCTTTCCTAGGAACTCCCAGCACTTCAGGACACATTCCTTGTGTCAGGCTGGAATGTCTCCCCCAGTTTCCACTTTCTAGCCTCGGTGCTCAGCATCACGGTGAGCACCTGATGTTTCTCTGTGTGAGCGCCTCAAATGTTCCTTGAATAAATTGATACATTGTTACCCACATTTTCAATGTACACAATGTGAACTATCAGAAAAGACACAAGAGTAGTGTTTATGTCTTTAGAATTCTTGCCTTTACCCATGCTCTGTGAATAGCATAAAGAATATGAAATTCTTTTTCTGAATTAAAAAAAAATGCATGTATGTGCATAAGTTTATATGCACCTCATGTATGAAGTTCCCAAAGAGTCCAGAAGGGGGCGCCAGAGCCCCTAGAACTAGTGGTTGTGAACAACTTCAGGGACATGGGAGCTGAACCAAGATCTTATGGAAGTACTCTTAACTCTTAACCAATCCCAAGAATGTAAATTTGTATGTCCAGATTAAATCATGTTTTTCTAAGGCAGCCTTTACTTTTTATACTCGTGTACACACACACACACACACACACACACCAGAATGTGAAGTATGAAATGTAACATCCACATGATCCATTTCAAATATGTAGCCTGTACATATGCACACCCACGTGTGCATGTGTGTGCCAAACTTAGCATTTGCTGCTGGAGGTATCTGAGGCGACTGTCCCATTCTCTCCTTTACCCTGCAAACAGCACTGGCTCTGAAGCCAGAGAGTTTCTGAAGGGTGGCTTGAAAATAAAGCATAGGCCGATACATTTCCCCTTCTTTTCCCTGTGACAAACAGCGGGAGCTGGCAGACACTTCCCATGCTCCCTCCAGCAAGCATTTCCAACCTTTGACACTGTGCCACAATATTGTCGTCTACAAAGTTCCTGATCACGAGCCTCGCAATCAAGTTCAATATTTTTACAACTTTTGTCTCGAGCCACATTCATAGCTACCTTGGGCCACAGGAAGGACACCCCTGGGACCCTGGGACCCTGGGACCCTGGGACCCTGGGACCCTGGG
>NW_021604686.1:4365663-4373771 GCF_004785775.1 Grammomys surdaster | reverse complement strand
CCCTGGGACCCTGGGACCCTGGGACCCTGGGACCCTGGGACCCTGGGACCCCCCCCATAAGAGCAGTGGCAGCAGACATGCTGGGAATGAGGAATACAATGCAGACGCACAAGGCATGTGGGTAAACTGAGTCCTCAACACAAGTGACAAGTGTGCTGGCACTGTGGACTCCTTGGCTACACAACCCAAGTCCCTGTCCTGGAGAGGTCATCACCTGTCCCTCACAAGTGCCCAGACCTCTGCCGGCCTCCTGGTTTGACTCTCTTGGTTCCTGTATTTCAAAGCCTGGGGTTACTCAATTTTTTTTCTTTTCTTTCTTTTTTGCTAAAGATTATTCTTTTTTAAATTTATTTATTTTATTTATATGAGTACACTGTCACTGTCTTCAGACACACCAGAAGAGGTCATCAGATCCCATTACAGATGGTTGTGAGCCACTATGAGGTTGCTGGAATTGAACTCAGGACCACTGGAAGAGCAGTCGGTGCTCTTACCTCCATCTCTCCAGCACTACCCCTTTCTTTTTTCAATTTTTTTCTTGATACTTCTTTTATCTAACTCTTTATAGTGTCTTACAGACCTCAACACTGTTCCCCAATTTCTGCTTCTGCTTCCAGTGTGCTGTGCTTCTGGGTTGACCAGTATGCCTACATACAAGCCTGGACAACTGATCTCAGGCTGGCTGAAGCCCAGCCAGCATCTGTCCCTACACCCTGTCCTTGCTTGTTAGCAACCAGAGGAATCATTGGAGACATGCCAAGTGACAGTACCCCTTTCTGCAGATACTAAAGCTAACCCAAAGGGGAAAAAAAAAAAACCATTGCAGTCACCAGAGGCAAAAGTTATCAAGCTGATATTTTCTCAGAATCAGAGAGACAAAGGGCCTCTCATTTCGTCTGTTTGGGACCTTTCCATGGAGCTGGGCCATGGACAGTGAGCAGTGCATGTACGATCAGTCAAATGGGAGGAGAGGCAGGCAGTGGCCACCTGCCAGACAACCCCAAGCAAGATCCATCTTTCCAGGCACAGAACATTCCTACGGTATCCTATATCGTTTGTGCTGTGTGTATTAGGTTTCCCCTTCTGCGAGTGCCAAGCTGTTGGGGTACCTTACTTTAGCTTCTCAGTCCACAAAGCTGTAAGTGGAAAAGTTAGACTCACGCAGTCTAGAGGGAAAGGAACGAGCTACCTAAGAACTTTACCTAATCCTCTAATAGCCGAGTTTCAAATGCACACTGCAGTCTGTGGACTGGGTCTTATTCGTCTTTGTAACTTCACATGGTGTGCTTAATATTGGCTGAATTTAATTTTAAAATATCCCCCAGAGCTGGAGGGATGGCTCGGCAGTTAAGAGCACTGACTGTTCTTCCTGAGAATCCAGGTTTGATTTCCAGCATCCACATGGCTGCTGACAACAGTCTGTCATTCCAATTCCAGAGGATCTGACATGCTCGTCTCTGTCCACAAATGTGGTGCACAGACATGCATGCAGCCAAAATACCCAAACACATAAAAAAATCAATCAATCAAAATTTTTAAATAAAAATATATACTATGTAAAGGATTAAGGCATGTTGCTGAACAAAGTTTAATACCAAGAAAAGGAGGGGGTTTTGTGCTATTAATTTTATAGTCACAACTGCTTTTAACTCTGCTGACAGTTGGCCTTAATTGGAACATATTAAATAATGGTACATATTTACCAACATAATAATGTTAACAAATGATTATTTCAGATTCAAAACTCTCTTACAAACTGTCGTGTTTCTTATACCATCTCCCTCTGGCTCAGGGAGTCACACGAGGCCAGCTTGAAGGATCCCTGCCCCACATCCATGCTGGATGACATCGAGGCACTTGTGTTAAAAGTCGTGGCTGAGTGCCGTCAGGTACTCTTAGTCTCTTGAATAGCTGAGTGTTTGTGCATCTCCTGCCATCCATTGTGAAGGACCATTTCTCTGACTAACACAGAGAGTAGCAAATAGGTGTGAACCCAAGTGTTTACAAGGCAGCTCGGCAGTCAGTCACTTTAGTGGTGACATGGACAGCAGTAGTAGTTTCCCCGAGAACCTAACAGCAGCTCAGCCATGGGTTCTTAGCTGGATTTATAGTACCAGGTATGGATCCCTGTAGGGATAATAGGGGTGGGAAATATAAGTAATCAGAAAGCACTATATATGTGTATAAAACTGTCAAAGAACAAATTTAATAAAAAGTTTTTTTAAGAAACTTTAAAAGAAAAAAGTTAGCCTTCGTGGTACAATTAACACTGGTGAGTTACAGTTCTTGGGGAGGGGGGAATTTAACCAGTTAGAAGCACAGATATGCATAGTTTTTTGGTTTTTTTTTTAAAGGAATTGTAGTGCTCTTCCTAGGAAGATTTGTGTGTTTCATAATGACCTCTAGTAACACTCAAGTTCTGCCAGCAGGTGGCAGCAGAGAGAAAGGCAAAATTAAACTGAGACCTAGAAATTACCCTTAACTGGCTTTTTATAGAAAATAGTTTGTCCTTATTAAGGCAATGAAACTAGTCTGTATGTTCAAAATAAAAACATGAAACAGATACTAGCTTTCTAGAAAAGTACTTCAAGCTTAGACCTCTGATAGGTGCTGAGTGAGGTGAACCAGAACTGACTTGTCCAGGGAAGCTCTACCTCACGGGAAGCTGGCGGATGCTAAAAGGACTGAGCCCCTGAATCGGGACACTGTTGGATCATGGGAAATGTGTTACAAAGTAGGAAGGCAGCTGCTCTTCTGTAAGTCTTGAATCTCCTCTGCTTCAGCCTCTTCCATGCACCCGGCTAGCAGGCCAGTTCATTCCATGTTAGACTGGTGGACAGCCCCCTTCCCTGACACATGTGCACAGACACACCACACCTGGCCATTTTTCTATCTCCAGGGCATTTTCTCACAGACACCTCCAGAGAATCTTGGGACCGTTTCTGTTTGTGTCCACTCTATGCTCACCCCCTTTGACTAGTGAGCTCTTTTACTGTCACTGTGTGTGCATTTGTGTGTGGACATGCATGTACATATATACATGTTTTCACAGGTGAATGGGTACACACGAGTGTGTGTGTGTGTGTGTGTGTGTGTGTGTGTGTGTGTGTATCAGAGGACAACCTTGGGTATCATTCTTCAGGAAGTCATTCACCTTATTTTTGAGAGAGGACCTCTTCTGGGGACCTGGAGCTCACCAATTAGGCTAGGCAGCTGGCCAGCAAGCTCCAGTAACCCACCTCTCCAACAGTGGGATTCTTAGCATGTGCCACCATGCCTAGCTTTTTGACATGTGCTAGGAAACTAACTTAAGTCCTTGTACAAGGGTCTAATTGACAGAGCCATCTTTCCAAGCACATGCATGCGTGCGTGCGTGCGTGCGTGTGTGTGCGTGCATGTGTCCTTTGCATACCCACAGCCCCCAGCAGAGCCATGTGGGTATTTCTATATCAAGAGTTGTAGGGATACAGGGCTTGACCTCTCTAGTCCTGCACTCTCCCCTCACCATCCCCCAAATGCCTGCTCATTTTCACCACAGCCCAGCATCCCAGGGTGTGGGCTGGCCTTCAGACATCTTCCTTGTCATTGCAGGATCTCAGTACCCTATCTTCCGCTGTGTGCACAGAAACACACATGAGGAGGTTCCCGAGAGCTACTGTGACTCCAGCATGAAGCCGACCCCAGAGGAGGAGCCCTGCAACCTCTTCCCCTGCCCAGCCTTGTAAGAGGCCTCCCTGGTCACCTCTCACCAGGTCCCTTCTGGTTGATAGCCATAAGATCTTAGTAGCAGATACATTTGAATTTTTAACCCCATATAAATTTGATGTGCAAACACTGGCTGAGATTGTGTACAGGATAGACCCCCTTAGCAAGCCTGCCTGCCTTTCTAGAGGAACTGAAAGGCTGGTGGTCTAAAACAAATCAACAAGCTTAGCCAGGAAGCCTATCTAGGAAAACAGGGGAGGCCATAGGAATGAGAACCCAGTAAGAAAGCTCATATGTGAGCTGAGTGTACAGACAGTGCCAAGTTGGTGTGGAGGAGTCAGGAGGTGTATCCAAGAGAGGTTAGCAATGGGTTATTGAATGATAAATAAGTCAGCCTCAGATGGATTAGGACAGGTCCTAAAAGGTCAAAGCTTAATCCTTACAGTAAAGAAAAATGTATTTTTTTCCAAATATATGCTTGATCATGTTTCATTCACTAATTGCCAAGATTGGCCATGTAATGACGGGCAATAGAAGACACCTCCATTGAGATCTCTCTGCTCCCAAGTGGGTTAGCCTTGTAGGGAAATCAAGCTAATTTAGGGGTGTCATTGAGAGGCTCTGCTCTGATCACTAAATAGAAATCATTTGTGCCTTCTCACTCATTCTATAACTGTGTACAAAAAGGATCTGGGCAATTGAGTCACAGTATTCCCAACCAGCTCCCCTTACAATCACAGGGTCTTCAGACTCTGCTCCGGGAAGAGGGCTCCTCCCCATGCCCAGCGACTGTGTTAACTGATCTTCTCCCCTGTCTGTCTACCCTCGATCCATTCCACGAGCCAGCTGGGACATCGGGGAGTGGTCCGAGTGCAGCAAGACCTGTGGCCTGGGCATGCAGCACCGCCAGGTCCTGTGCCGCCAGGTGTATGCCAACCGTAGCCTGACGGTGCAACCCTACCGCTGCCAGCACCTGGAGAAGCCAGAGACCACCAGCACTTGCCAGCTCAAGATCTGCAGCGAGTGGCAGATTCGGACCGACTGGACCTCGGTACAGGACCTCCCCCTCCCTCCAGTGCCCACCCTTCCCTATGAGGACTTGTGACTCATAACCCTTGGGTAGAGTGGGGAATGTTTGCTGGACAGCCTGTCAGCAAACACAGCTCCTGCTAACAGCTCCGTAGAGTTCAAGCTAGTGGCCTATATCCAGTCTTTATGGGAGTCCTGTGCCTGTAGACATCACCTGCCCTAGTCTCCCATGTGTTAAGGGAAGGTTAGCAACTACTATCAGAGCCAGTGCCTTCTAGTGTTGTACGTCTGTCCTGGAGATAGAAAGTCTGAGGCCTCAAGCAGGCCAGTAAACAAGATGCCATCCAAGAAGGTTCTTAGAAGAACAGGCCATGGCGTTCTCCCATGATCACTTTCTCCCCTGGGAATTACAGGCATTGCAGTGGGCCCAACAAGACAGGGGTCCTCCTCACATTATCTGTTGGGGGTCAGGTGACAAAGAATGAGAGAACACGACACCAAAGCCTGCTGTGTTTTAGTGCTCCGTGCCCTGTGGTGTGGGGCAGCGGACCCGGGACGTGAAGTGTGTGAGCAACCTCGGGGACGTGGTGGGCGACGAGGAGTGCAACATGAAGCTCCGACCAAACGACATTGAGAACTGTGACATGGGGCCCTGTGCGAAGAGCTGGTTCCTCACGGAATGGAGTGAAAGGGTGAGTGTGCCCCCCGGCAGAGATCAGGGCGGGGATCAGCCCTGTCAACAGGATTCCCCTGAGCCACTCAGGGACACACTGTAACTCAGAATCCCAGAGTCGATTCCTTCCCCAGTGAGATAGCAACAGTGTCTACCTCGTCCTCATAAGATTCCAGTGGCAAACCAGAGTCCACCCTGGGAATCCAACGAGTTTGTTGGACTGTCTGGCGGAGCATAGCCAAGGGATTACTGCAGGAGTGTAGGCTATCCCAACACAGCAACACTGGGGAGAACGCATGGCAACATCCCCACAGCCGCATAGATGGGTCTCCATGCCTGTGCGCATCAATGGATGGATCCCCTCTGGTTACTGTCTTAGTCAGTGTCCCACTGCTGTGAAGAGACACCATGACAATGGCAACGTTTCTAAAAGACAGCATTTAGTTGGGGGCTCGCTTACAGTTTCCGAGGTTTAGTCTAATGGTGGGGAGCATGGCAGTACACTGGCAGACACAGTCCTGGAGAGGCTGAGAGTTCTAGATCCAGATCCAGATCCACAGGCAGCCGGAAGTAGAGACACTGGACCCGACTGCAGCATTTGAAACCCCAAATCCCATCCCTAGTGACACACTTCCTCCAAGAAGGCCACACCTCCTAATCCCTCTCAACTAATTATAGTCCCCATGATCAAACAGTCAAATATGTGAGATGTGGGAGCCATTTTTAATCAAACCACCACACTTACTACCCTCCCTCCACCCCCGTCTGTATTCTCAGGGCCTTCGAGGCCATGTGTAGGTAGAGACAAATTGCACACTAGTAGCTGGAACCCGAAGTCCATGCTCCTCCCTAAGTCCTCCCGCTCTGAGAAATGTCAACACTCCACAGACCCAGCTGTGTCTGACCCTTACAAGAAGGCTCACCTGATCTGTTAAAGATGGCAGCTGGTTTGCTCTGAGGACCACCAGCTGCCACAACACCTTTGGCAAAAGGCCAGAGACGACTCGGGTTTATAGATTCCTATGAGGACCAAGGGTCTCTGCAGTTAAGGAGGGGGGTGTGAAAAAAACATTAGCTTGCCTCTTCTCAGCGTTCCAAGGTTAGGAGACGACATCATAGATTTTGTACCTGAAATATAGTAGACATGCAATGAATTGTGGGCACTTCCCCTGCTCTTCAGTAGCTAAAAGCATGTGACAGGCTGTCCCCCGATCTCAGAAGCCTGGCCTTCCTCAGGGCTGAGCTATTAAAGGAAATTCACAGGCAAGTGGAGCTGCTCATCACTCCACTCGTTGCTGTGCGTAAGAGAAGCCAGCAGTCAGCTGACTTCATCTGTCAGAGGTGGAAATAGAGTTTCTAGTGAAAGATGGATTCTGGGGATGGATAGAAAGAAGAGTCACCCAAGAGGCTGAAGGCATGCAAGCCATGAAGACAAAGTGAGTGGTCGAATGATGGATCTTGCATGTATTCACTGTGATGGGGAGAGGGGAGTATAGGGGCTAAGGAAATGGCTTAGTGGGTGACTGCTGCTCAAGCATGAGGACCTGAGTTCAGATCCCAGCACCCACATCAAAGCCAGGCATGATGGTGCCATCTGTAACATTCTATCAGGGGAGGTGGAGTTCACTGGTCAGCCAGCCTATCTGAACCGGTGAGCTCCCAGTTCAATGACTAACCTTGACTCAAAAAAAAAAAAAGTGTAAAGTCAGACACTGTGGTGCACACCTTTAATCCTGCCACTCAGGAAGGAGAGATGGTAGATCTCTCTGAATTCCAGGATACCCTGATCTAAACAGTGAGTTTCAGGCTAGCCAGGGTTATATAATAAGGCCCTTCTCACAAAATAAAAATGAGAGCAGAGCAGATTTATGCAGCTCAGCCCCTGCTGCGTGAGGGGTGCAGCTCAGCCCCTGCTGCGTGAGGGGTACCCCATTTCCCCCGTTTATGCTGACAGGCTTCCAAGGCCTGGAGAAGCCCCTTTCAAATCTAAATCTGCTGTGGTTTCCCCAGCCACTGGCGTAATAGAGGGGCTTTCAGATCTCATCATCCTGATCCCCTCTCAGGGCTCAATCACTGACCATTTAAGCACATGGGGGATCTGGAGACTGGCTTGCCCCAGATGCACGTACCTAAGTGTAGAAGGCAGAAGATTAAATAAGTCTATCCAGCAGTTGAGATTTACATAGGGAGAAGTATCTGTAGAACTTGAGACAGAATAAATAACATTTGGTTTACTTTTTAAAGATTTGCTTTTATTATTATTATTATTATTATCTGTGTTTGTATGTGTGGATGCCATGCGTATGTGTAAGGATGTCATGTGTGTGTGTGTATATGTATGTGTAAGGATGCTGTGTGTGCCATGTGGATGCATGTGGATGCCATGTGCATGTGTATGGATGCCATGTGGGTGCATGTGGATGCCATGTGCATGTGTGTGGATGCCATGTGCATGTGTGTGGATGCCATGTGCATGTGTATGGATGCCATGTGCATGTGTGTGGATGCCATGCGCATGTGTGTGGATGCCATGTGCATGTGTGTGGATGCCATGTGCATGTGTGTGGATGCATGTGCATCTGTGTGAATCCCATGTGTATGTGTGTGGATGCCATGTGCATGTGTGTGGATGCCATGTGCATGTGTGTGGATGCATGTGCATGTGTGTGGATGCCATGTGCATGTGTGTGGATGCCATGTG
>NW_021604686.1:4278846-4365653 GCF_004785775.1 Grammomys surdaster | reverse complement strand
CATGTGTGTGGATGCCATGTGCATGTGTGTGGATGCCATGTGTATGTATATGTGTAAAGGTGCTATGTTTACATGTAAGAATACATGTGTGTATGTGTGTGGATGCCATGTGTATGGGCGGCCACAGATGACAGTAGAGGGCATTATGTTTTATGACTCTAGAGTTATACGCAGCTGTGATCTGTTCAGTGTGGATGCTGGAACCAAACTTAGGTTCTCTGCAAAAGCAGCTGGCACTTGGTGTTTGTTTTTTGTTGTTTTGTTTTGTTTTGTTTTGTTTTGTTTGATAGAGCCTCTTTATGTAGTTCTGACATAGAACTCACTGTATAGACCAGGCTGGCTTCAAATTCACAGAGCTCTGCCTGCCTCTGCCTCCCAGGTGCTAGGATTAAAGGTGGGCACCTCCATGCCCAGCTAGCAAGCTCTAGTACTTCTGAGCCATCTCTCCAACTGTCATGACTTTACTTCTTATTCTTCACAAGAGATGTTAAAGACCTTGAGTTGTACAGTTGTGACCACACGTCAGACCACACGGGGCTAGAACAAACGTGTCTCCAGCCTGGATTATTCCACTTACTGTAACAAATGGTTTTTTAAACCCAAGGAATTGACTCAGTGTCTCAGAATTCTTACAACGGTACGAACAGAGCTAAAGTCATAGGAACAGCGCGTGACCCTGGGGGAGGGGGGGACTACCTCTACCCATACGCTCTCTGACTTTCAGCCTGTGCTTGAACTAACAAAAGATTGTCTAGACAACTGTATATAGATTTGATTTGTGACAAAGGAAAGAAGGGAAGACCACAGAAGGGAAGCTTATCTGGAGGGCTCATGTATACATAGTGGAGTAACAGTGAGAGAAAGGGGTGTGGCTATCAGGGGACATAAGTGTGGGAATGACAGAGACATGAGGAGAAGTGAGATTAGAGGAAGGTTAGTTAACTGATCATCTCACAACCAACTCCCCATCTCTAAGGGAAAGAATTTTCTTACAGCGCCTGGCACTGGAGGGATAGATCCCTGGGGCTCATTGCTCAGCCACTGTGGCTAAATGAGTTAGCTTCCCGCTCAGTGAGAGCCCCTGACCCAAAAAAATAAGGTAGAGAGTAGTTGAGGAGGGCACACCAACATGAACTTCAGGCCCCCACCTGCCTGTGCACACACACACACACACACACACACACACATGCACACACACAAGCATATATACATACTTATGCACTGTATTTACACACAAAAATTTTTTGTTTTCTTTGTTTTTTTGTTTTTCAAGACAGGGTTTCTCTGTGTAGCCCTGGCTGTCCTGGAACTCACTCTGTAGACCAGGCTGGCCTCGAACTCTCGAAATCAGAGATCCGCCTGCCTCTGCCTCCCAAGTGCTGGGATTAAAGGCATGCGCCACCACTGCCCGGCTTACACACAAAAATTTTAAACAATTTAAAAAAAAACAAAGGAAGAGAGTGGGTAGAGAACCACGTGACTTCAAAGGTGGCGAAGAGTATGTTAAAAGGGGCAGGCAAGGATGCTTCAGAGGAAAGGGCACTGAAGTCCGGCCCTCAAGCTTCTGGTGTTTCCTAGTGAAGGAGAGAACATCCAGGAAGAGGGGACCATGTGCTGTCAGAGCCTCTCATGTGGTCATGGGACTGCAGCAACGCTGACTATCTAGAACAGGTCACAGGATGGAATACTGGGACATATGTCCTGAAGAATGGGATAGTCGGGACCACTTAAGATTGACGAATTGTTTGTTTCTAGAGTTTCCCACATAACACATACAAACATGTGTCTGTGAGTAACTAAAACCCTAGAAGGCAAAAGCAATAGATTAGGAGGATACTCCCATCATGGAGTCTGTCCTGAGTGGCAAAAGCTTGTCAGATATCTATAGAAGAGAGAGCTGGAGGGACGGTAAGTCCTTGGCATCATTTGGAAGTATCCCCAGGACCTGCAAGGACCCCACTAATACGTCCTTTCTTCTGTCTCACAGTGCTCAGCCGAGTGTGGAACTGGAGTGAGGACACGTTCCGTGGTGTGCATGACCAACCACGTCAGCAGTCTGCCGTTGGAAGGCTGCGGGAACAACAGGCCAGCGGAGGCTACACCATGTGACAATGGGCCCTGCACAGGCAAAGTGGAGTGGTTCGCTGGCAGCTGGAGTCAGGTGGGTAGTCAGAGCTGGGTACATCTGCCATCCCCGGAAGAAGCAATGTAACAGAGGGGTTAGAAGACAGCTCCAAATCTGGCTACGCTACTAGCTGCCTGCCAAAAGCTGTAATGTTCTTGGTGGGTCATTCAGCAAGGTGCACCCTCCCTGCGTGCTCACCTAAGCACATTGTTCAGCCAACAAGATCAGTGTGCACCTACTATGTACTGTGTTAAGCACCTTGTTAAGTGTTCAGCCAAGAAGGTTCAGTGTGCACCTACTGTGTGCTCACTTGAGCACCTTGTTCAGTCAACAAGATTCAGTGTGCACCTACTGTGTGCTGAGTTAAGCACCTTGTTCCGCCAAGAAGGTTCAGTGTGCACCTACTGCGTGCTCACTTAAGCATGTGAGCTACATCAGTGAACAAAGCAAATCTCTGTGTCTCAGGGAATGAACATGAGAAGCCTGACATACAGTAAATGCAGCAGGCGGTGGCAGCTGCTGTGTCATTACTGTTAGGTGGTTTGTTAGTACTCAACAGTGTCAGAAACTGACTTTTAAAATCCCGGAGTTGGGGCCAAGCATGGTGGTTCACAACTTGAATCCCCTCACTCCGGAGGCAGAGGCAGGTGGATCTGAGTTCAAGAAGTCTGGTCTACAGAGTGAGTTCCAGGACAGTCAAGGCAACACAGAGAAACCTTGTCTTGAAAAACTAAATATATATATATATACACGGAGATAGGGGCCTGAGAGATTGGATAAAGTATTTGTCTCACAAGCACGAGGGCCTGTGTTTAGATTCCCCAGAAGCCATGTGAAAGCCGACACGGTAGCACATGTCTGTAATCCCGGTACTTCCCAGCTGAGATGGGAGAGGGAGACAGAAGAATCCATGGAGGTCTGCAAGCCAGGCAGCCTGGAATACAGCAAGAGAGCGAACAGCAAGAGACCCTGCCTCAAAGCAGAATGTGAAGGTCCTGTGCAAACTTGTGACCTCCAGACATGCAGCATGGTACATGTTTGCCTTCACTCACACACATATGCACATACATCATATACACAGATACTTGTTTGTTTGTTTATATTGGTGTGCTCAGTTTACATGTACACATGTATGCCAGAAGAGGCCATCAGATCCCTTTATAGATGGTCTTAACCACTATGTGGTTGTTGGGAATTGAACACAGGACATCTAGAAGAGAAGCCAGTGTTCTTAACCACTGAGCCATCTCACCAGCTCACCACAATTTGTTTTAAAGCTGGAAGTTTATGTTATAAGGAGCAGATACTAAACTAAAGTAACTTACAAATCACTGAGCTGATTTCCCTCCTTGTTCCAGCATTGAATATGAACCCCTGAGAAAAATCTAGAGAGCCATCCCAGTGACGGCTCTGCCATAGCCCCTATCCTACCCACCCCCACTGCCTGCCTGGATTTGAGTTCTTGGCCCTTTTAGCTCTGGCTCCCAGGGCTGGCTGCTTCTCCAAGGACTTTGGCTGAAGGTCATGATGTGCACAGTATCCAGACGCTGGCTCCGGAAGAATTTTTTAAAGTAGCTTCAAAGACAGACCTTGATAAAATTGGCCGGCCTTTCCCTGTAACTGATACAGGCCCTTTGGAAAGCAAGTTGACAGCAAAGGGCAGGAGGCAGAAAACACCATTCGTCTTTCCTCAGTCATCCCACCATGTGGATCTATTTTAAGGATGTAATCGTCAGCTGGGCATGGTGGTGCACGCCTTTAGTCCTGACCCCCTGAGACAGAGGCAGTAGATTTCAGTGAGTTCAAGGACAGCCTGGTCTACATAGTGAGTTCCAGAAGAGCCAGGAATACATCATGAGAACTTGTCTCAAAATGCATTTTTTAAAAAGCAATTATTCAAAGGGAAAAAAAAATTCTTCAACAAGAATGCTCCTGATCTCAGGATTTTATCATTTGACCTTACCCGGTAAAATATGACATGGATATCACATCTACATATGATACTGTCTCAAAAACATATAAAAACAACAATAACGACAACAATCATTAGAGTATCTAAGGTGCACATATACAGTAGCCAGTCACAGAGTATGAAAAGGCAAGACCTGGTGCTGGAGGGATGTTGGGGATGGCTGACAGTTCAGAGCACTGCTGCTCCTACTGGAGACCTGAGTTCAGTTCCTTGTACATGTGGGAGAATCACAGCCATCCTTAACTCCAGTTCCAGGGGACCCGATACCCTCTTCTGGTTCTGTGGGTTCATAATACATACATGCAGGTAAAGCCTACACACACACATTTTATATATATGTGTGTGTATATATATTTTCATATTCACGCAGGAGTGCTTCAGGTGGCAATTTGCCTAACATACATGAAGCCCCAGGTTCAGTCTTCAGCACTAATAAAATCAGCCATGTTTGTGCATGTCTGTAATTCCAGAACTTGGAAGCTAGAGGCAGAAAGATCATAAGTTCAAAATCATCTTAGGCTACATGGTTGAAGCCAGCCTAGGCTACAGGACACCCTATTATGAAAAAAATATATAATTTTATCATCTCAACTATTTAAATGAATTGGTTTTATGTAGACAGTATGGGGAAATGGTTTTTTTTTTCCTTAGACTTTTTCTACTTTGACTGATAAAATCTGTAAAATTCAGAAGATTCAGAGGACTGGGTTGGAGTATTTCCAGGGCTGTTCTCATGGGCATCCCTGGTAGATGCTGACATAACTGAACCCAGCTCCAATCTAAGGGGTTCCTGACTTGATAAGATAATTTCACTTCCCTGAGACTGTTTCCTTGTCTCAATCACAGAGGCAAATGCCAACCTCCATGGGCTGCTAGGATATATCTCTTACTTTGCTTTCCTGCTGCTATGATAAAACACTTGGACCAAAAACAAACTGGGGAGGAGAGGGTCCGTTTCTTTCGATGCTTTTCTAGGTCACCGTCCATCATCGAAGGAGGTCAGGGCAGGAGCTTAAGCAAGGCACTTCAGAAGAAGCTTACTGGCTCCCTCAGGCTCAGAGTCAGCTACCTTTCTTATAGAGCCCAGGCCCGCCTGCCTAGGGATAGTACCGCCCGCAGTGGGCTGGGTCCTCCTACATCAATTAACACTCAAGAAAATGTCCACAGGCCAATCTGATGGAGGCCACTCCTTAACTGAAGCTCGCTCTTCCCAGGTGTGTCAAGCTGACAGCCAAGGTTAGCCATCACAGAGGTATCACCCATGGCTGGCAGTGGGAAGCACTTAGTCAAACTCAGAACCGCTCGCGCTCTCTCTGTGCTTATTAATTTTTTTACCTGGCAGCTGTGCCAGGCCTCTGCCCCTGGCAGTGTGCCAAGAAGCTACACCATGGCCCACGTTCACACAGCAGACGTGGAACCATGAACAGGATGGGAGCAGTTGTGCCCGCTGCTGTGGGACTGCCAGCTCAGCAACTACAGCACTGCCCCTCTGGGGAGAAATACAGTATGGAGTGGGAAAGACTCCAAGTGGTGTGGCTGTTGTCACCCCTGCAAACATCACCGCCTCTGCCCCAGGTTGCTATCACCCACAGAAAAAAATGGATCTATCTTTGGAGTGTCGCACCGTGTCCTTGAGAACCCACTGAGACCCAGGCCCTGGCCCACCTTCTCTGAGCCTTGGTGCTGGTGCAGTCCCATGGGCGTGGCTGCAGCAGGGATCAGGTATCGGTTGCACCATCACATACAGGCCATTGCCAGTGTCTCCTTCATCTGCATCTGCCTTATTTTCTCAGACAAGTTCTCCCTGTAACCCTGGAGCTCACTAGTTGACTAGCCTTGGCTGACCAGTGAGCCTCCAGGGTCCTCCAGTCTCTGCCTCCCAACACTAAAAGCCACACTCGCTTTTGACATGGGTACTCAGGATCTGAACTAGGGTCTTCTAGGTTATTCGGCGGACATTTTGCCTACAGCCTCTGTATTCCCTATCAACAGTGGGTTTTACCAGTGCCTCTGCCAGCTTTTTTTTTCTGAGCCTTGGTGTTTTGCCTGCAGCTGTGACTAAGGGTGTCAGAACCCCTCTGACTGGAGTTACAGAGAGTTGTGAGATGCCATGTAGGTGCTGGGAATTGAACCTGGGTCCTATGGAAGAATAGCCAGTGCTCTCAACCACTGAGCCATCTCTCCAGCCCCATTTTCCATTCTTGTATCCTCTGTCTTGCTCTTTCTCATATGCCTCTGTGGAGAAATTAAGGATGTCCCTCCATGAGTGTGGTTTTTGTCCCCCTTTGTGTCATGTGACACCCATCTGTCTCTGCTTCTTCTCCAGTGTTCTGTCGAGTGTGGCAGCGGGACACAGCAGAGGGAGGTGATCTGTGTTAGGAAGAATGAAGACACCTTTGAAGTGCTAGACCCTTATGAGTGTTCCTTCCTGGAGAAGCCCCCGAGCCAGCAGGCCTGCCACCTCAAGCCTTGTGGAGCTAAATGGTTTAGCACAGAATGGAGCATGGTAAGTCACAGTGGTCCCTAGATGACTCTGGGGAGACTCCTGGGCCCAGCATGGTAAGTCACAATGGTCCCTAGATGACTCTGGGGAGGCTCCTGGGCCCATCCCATGAAGAGATGCTGTATTCCTTGTGGGGAAAGGATTCCTGAGGTCCCACCCCTCTCTGAGGAGCTGTTCTCAGTTAAGGGTTGCCAGGGGAGGGGCACTCACTTCCTTCTATCTAGTCACTGATAAATTTCCCCCCACCATGTTCATGCAAGCAACCCTGATTAAAGTGGGTCACAAACAAACACGCGAACCAGACATGAAAATAGGAAGGGGACCTGTTGAGAGGAAAGGGGTCCGTGGAAGTAGGAAGGGCTGAGTAAAGGTAGGAAGGGATGAAAATAACTAAACATTTTCAAAACAATAAGGAGACATTCAAGACCATCCTCAGCTACATTGGGAGCTGAGGCTAGCCTGGTCTACATGAGACCCTGCCTCCAAAAACAATAATATTTTTGTTTTAAATATTTTAATTAATTTAAAAAAATTTAAATTAATAAAAATGAAGTAACAGTGAGAAGGCCCAGCACATAAAGGCACTTAGCTGCCTGAAGACCTGAGTTCTATCTCTGGGACTCACATGGTGAAAAGGCAGAACCATGGTGGAAGGCAGAACCAACTCCCACAAGTTGTTCTCTGACCTCTACACATAGGCCATGGAACCTGCAAACACACATAATACATGTAATTAAAAAGAAATAATCACGGCAGCTGTGGTAGCCCTCACCTTTAATCCCTGCACTCGGGAGACAGGCTGATCTCCATGAGTTCCAGGCCAGCTTGGTCTACAGAGTGAACTCCAAGCCAAGTCAGGGCTGCACAGTGAGATCCTGTCTCAAAGAAAATTTGTTTTAATTTTTAAACATTAAAAATAAACAAGTATAAGGTGACGGAAGGGAGACCTGCAGGCTTAGATTAAGAATTATAACTACAGTGTATAACTGAGATACAGATCCTAGTTTTCATTATTATTATTTTAATTTCGTGTTTTCTTTTATCTTATGTGTATGGGTGTTTGCCTGCATATATGGCTGTGTACTGCCTCCATGCAGAGGAGAGAGCATCAGCTCTCCTGGGGCTGGAGCTCCAGACTGTTGTGAGCCACCATGCGGGGACTCAGGAGTTGAACTCAGGTCCTCTGGAAGAACAGCAGTGCTCTTAATCTCTGAGCCATCTCTCCAGCCCCTGTTTTGTTTAGTTTTTTTTTTTTAATAATACTTCGTATTTATCATTTGGAAATGTCTTACACTTAGGCAATACATTCCATGCCTACCCGTGTCTGGCTTTCCTCCACCCTGACCCTGATTTAAAAAAAAAAACAAAAAAACTATTTTTAAAATCTGAAAGATTCACCAATTTTTTTTAAAACGAGACTAGAAATAGTAGATGCATAAGTATGAAGACGATAAGGCACAGCAGTGGTCCGTTTCTAAGGCTCCTTCCTTTTGGAGCCATAAAATATTATGGAAGGTGTGGTGGGAGACTAGAATTCACTCAAAACAGTGCAAGCAAGGAGTGGGCGTGGGAGGGGGGCAGACAGGACCCGGGTAGCCAACCTGCTAGGTGTCGCGTGGATGTATGTTTTAGTGCTTATTTTCCCTTTTAGGGGATGTTTGAGTTTCCCCTGATTATCCTCCCTGGTGCAAGGACCTAACAGGCTGCTGAGAAGTCTGACGCTTTCTCTCTGTTTGCCCCACAGTGCTCCAAGAGCTGTCAGGGCGGATTCCGGGTACGGGAAGTTCGGTGCCTGTCAGATGACATGACCCCAGGTAGCCTCTGCGACCCCCAGTTGAAACCAGAAGAGAGAGAATCTTGTAACCCTCAGGACTGTGTCCCTGAAGTTGGTGAGTTTGGGGCTCCCCCCTGAAGAGAAACAAGCCTCCTCTTGCTCTGTCAACTTATCCAGGGTGAAATGGCTGAGCCGGTTCTCTGGGATCGTGTGCACAGCCACAGCAGTGTGTCTGGGGGTAGGGGTGCAACGGTTGGGGGTCAGGATGCTTTGATGTTATAATTTCATAGTTTAAGACTATTACACACTGAGATGTCCTCTGTGTCTCATAATGTGTGCTACTGGTTTGGACATTTTGTTTGTTTGTTTGTTTGTTTGTTTGTTTCGAGACAGGGTTTTTCTGTGTAGCCCTGGCTGTCCTGGAACACACTCTATAGACCAGGCTGGTCTCGAACTCAGAAATCCACCTGCCTCTGCCTCCCAAGTGCTGGGATTAAAGGCGTGCACCACCACTGTCCGGCTTGGTTTGGACATTTTTAACTTTAGCTTTGAGAATCATTTAAAGACACATAGATGATTATCAAGATTTACTTATATATTCCAGTCTGTTAACCTTACAATTTCCTTTTCTTCCTCTTTATTGGATTTTATGTTGGAAATGACATAGGTTTTCCTCCCTTGAGAAGATACCATAGCTAAGTCTGGAAGATGAAACCAGAGTAGTTTTTAAAGAAAAATCATAGACCGGGGCTGAATGTCAGAATGAATCACAAAGCCCTGGGTTTGATCCTAGCGCCACATAAACCAGGCATGGTGGTGAGTGCCGGTGATTGCAGCACTCCAGGGCTGAGGCAGGAGAATCAGAAGTTCTCAAGATCAGCATCTTCCAATACCAAGCTCAAGGCCAGTCAGGGACACATAAAACTCAATTCAGAACAAAGCCCTCTCGCATCTTATTAGTGAGAATCGTTTGGACAAGTGTGTGCTGGCTGAGAGATGAGTCCCGAGAATACACAAACTGGTTATGGCAGCCACGCCTTGCTTCGAAGTCTGTACAGTCAATGCCAAGGATCTGGCAGTTTTATCCGTCTTTAATTACCCATGTCTGCGTGCCTGAGACGACTTTCTTTTTCAGTGTTGTGTTTTAAATGCAACCTTTTCAAAAGCGATTCGAGGAACAATTAATGATCCAAATTTAAATCACTTCAACTGTGTGGTGTTGCCAAGACAAATAAGTAAATAGCTTGTGTGCACAACCCAGACACGGGAATTCTATCAATATTTATTTTGAAGCCTCCTGCCTACAGAGTCCTTCATACTAATTGTAGCATATTTTCCTAGGATGTGTTTCAAGTATTTTCTTATGTCTCTTCTTCCTTACCCTCTCCCTTCTTTATTTATTTAAGCTGGTGTCTGTCACTGGCCTGTGCTTGGCTGATGTAGGCTGGCTTGCAGGAAACTTCAGCGATCTCCCTGTCCCATTCTCCCAGCCCAGGATTACAAGCTACGCTACATGCACAGTTCTTCCATGTGGGTCCTGAGACTCAAACTTGGGTCCTCACACCTACACGGTAGCACCTGAGCCTTCTTCCCAGCCCTCTCGTGATATCAGTCAAAATCCATACAGGATCTTTTAAATTGGATATATCAAATATGTATCGGATATATCAAATTGATTATATCGAATAACAGCAAAGACTATCCAGGGAAGTTTTGAGGATAACAGCGTTAAGGGACTTAGTCTGCCACAAACAAAGGCATGCCAGCACAAGGAGAGGTGAACAGGTAAAAGCAAACAACAGGAAGTTTCCAAATAAACCAAGGATGCTTGGTACTTGGTGGAGTTAGCACAGGAGCCTGAGGAAAGGGTGTGCTGTCAAATGATAATAAAATAGTTCCTATACGCTTACATATATGGAAAAACAGCAATATTGAATCCCTGCCTCTCAATACACACGTGTGCTTGTGAGCGTGCATACACACACTCTTACACACTCACACACACACACACAATCACCACCACCTTCACCAATTCCTGAAGAATTAAGGAAATAAATATAATCAGAAAATTTAAACTTTAAGGAAAGACTTGGGAGGGGGGGATGTTTTATCTTAAGAGTAGGGAAGAATTTCTTAAATGAAAACCCCAGAGTGGTTACAAGGGAAACCACTACGATGCCAATAACATTACAACATCAAGTGTCTGCTGATCACATGGCATCATAAAAGCTGTGTCAAGAGGAGCTACAAGTGTAGAGAGATGCTAGCAACACGGCAACCGGTGAAGACCAGATCTATGGCGTAGACAGAACTTGTGAGTTCCCAGGCAAAAGGAGAGCTGTCCGCAGCAAAGGGGGGCCTGAGCAGCAAACACTGATACAATGTGTTCACCTCACAGGAAGAGTTTAGCATTCACTAGACAAACACAAATACAGCCCACGGTGGGGGACAGTTCTGCTGACCTGGGGGTGCTCTTCAGCTACAGAGTGCTTGCCTAGCATGTACAGTGCCCTGGGATTGATTGCCAGCACAGCATAAACCATGTATGGTGGTACCCAGCACTGGAGATGGAGGCAGGAGGATTAGGACTTCTCATTCTCCAGGATCAAGGCCAGCTGAAGCTACATGACACCCTGTCTTCTTCCCACTGCCCTGCCATCCCCCACCAACCCCCAAAATGGAATTCCGCTGTTCTGCCAAGAGAAATACAAATAGCTTCCCATAGTTTGGAGGGCAGCCATCACATCGAGTAAGGCTGGATGTGTTTTAAAACTCAGAAAGAACACTTAAAAATTCACTTAAAAGAGCACTATTTATAACAGGAAAAAAAATGGAAAGAAACGTCCACCAATGGGAAATGCATACATCATATATTCACGTGGCTACCCTCTCTAGTGATAGAAACAGATGCATAAATTCAATTCCAAAAAAAGTGGCTAGGAGCTATGTGAATATTTACATTTTCTTAAATTTAGGTGTCACGGTGGTTGGTTAAAGAGAAATGGGAGATGGAGAGAGGGCTCAGTGGTTAAGAGCACTGGCTGCTCTTCCAGAGGACCTGAGTTCGATTCCCAGCAACTACGTGGTGGCTCACAACCATCTGTAATGAGATCCTAACTCTGGAATGTAGGTGTACATGCAGATAGAGCACTCTACAGTAGATAGATAGACAGACAGATAGACAGACAGATAGATAGGCAGATAGATAGATAGATAGATCTTTTTTAAAAATAAACAAACTATCACAGGGGCCAGGGGAGGTAGCTCAGTGGGTAAAGTACTTGCTGTACAAGCGGGAGGACCTGAGTTCAGACCCGCAGTACCCTCATAATAGCTGGGTGACCCCAGCCCTGGGGAAGGGGAGACAGGGAGCTGGCTAACCTGACTAGCCAATCAGTGAGGTCCTGGTTCAGTGACGAGAAATCTAGGTGGAGGAGGAAGGCTGAGCGGAGACTAAGGAGCTGTATATGTTATCTGTGGTGGCTGAGGAGGAGCCACTTTCTTTGGTGGTGTAGCCACTATAAGCTACCCATGCTCAGGTAAATCACCCCACACCCATGCACACAGCACCAGCTAAACTTACTTTAACAAGAATTAAAAAATGGCGCATCGTCCTCTCCTTGCCTCTCTCTGGGAGGAAACCCTCATCTGGTGTTTGTCATCCCTGTCCAGTATCTTCATCATGGTCACTATTATTATTTGTTTGAGACGGGGTCTTACTATGCTACCCTGGCTGACCTTGAACTCCTGAAATTCAAATTTCGGCCTCTCAAGTGCTGGGATTACAGACATGCCCACTATCCCTGGACACATATATTCTCTCCCTCTCTCCCTCCCCCACCCCCCATCTGTCTGTCTGTCTGTCTGTCTGTCTGTCTCTGTCTCTCCCCCCATTCCTCCCTCTGTCTCTGCCCACACGCATGAGCATATATGTGGAGGCCAGAGTCATTGGCTGTCTTCCAAATCCGCTCTTCACCTTATTTCTCAAATGTCTTTTTCCTTTATCATTCTTTGACAGGCTCATATACATATTTAATATTTGGAGGTCACTTTTATATCCCTCATTATCCTCTCTCAACGCCTTCCTATTTCTACTGAGCCCTAACAAGGCCCCTCCCTGACATCTCTGACATCCTACGCTGGTTTCTGCGTGTTTTCACACAGACTCATACAGACACACCTAGACCCATACATACATACATACATACATACATACATACATACAAACAAATACATGTACCCCACATATATACATATACACATCCATACACCCCCACATACATCCATACACACACACACACAAACACACACACACACACAGGAACAGGGCCCATGTGAAGTGCTGTGTCTTCTCTCTTCCTGCTGGTCCTGGCTGCCTCTTGGGCTCAGGAATCTCTTCTGTTCTCTTCCACCGTAGATGAAAACTGCAAGGACAAGTACTACAACTGCAACGTGGTGGTCCAGGCGCGCCTCTGTGTCTACAACTACTACAAGACCGCCTGCTGTGCCTCTTGCACCCGAGTGGCCAACAGACACACAGGCTTTCTGGGGAGCCGATAACACTCCTGCCCTCCTGGGGTTACAACCAGTGCACCTGGCTGGTTGTTGCTCCACCGGGACCCCATTCTCACCTTCATAAAGCGTACCACATGGTACCCAGGATTAGAAAGCCATGGCTGTCCCTTTGAGCATTGCCCTATCCTGATGACGACCTTCCTTGGGTCCTGGTACCTGCTGATGATGCCTTCTGAAAATCAAGCATACAGCTCTCATCCCAACTCCAGGCCTGCTGCCATCCAAGGCAGCTGGACCACTGACCAAGCACAGCCTCCTTCCTGGTACTACTGGCCTGTCCAAAAATAGAACGCCCTTGGAAAGTCAAGAGAGGGCAGCACCCCATCCTGCGGCACCGACAAACCTTGCTGAGACCTGTGCACCTCTGTTACCTCAGCCCAGCTGTGTCCAATGCCATTCTTAAAGACAATGGACAGTTTCCTGCCCCGGGAACAGAGGTATCTCACCATAGAGTGCTTTCTTGTTTAGCAGGTACACACATTCTCAGACGTTAGCTCCCTGGAGGCTGCAGTGTCCCAGAATGGGAGGCAAGGGGGTGAATATGTGCTCCCACTTTACTAGCAAGGAGACTGAGGATCTACTAGGGTGACTGAGCTGTTGTTTGGGGACAAGGCTAAGTGCCTACCCCAGATGGTTTAGCACAAGCCTCACCCCACAGCACCTCCGGTGACCAGTCTGGGCTCTGGTCAGGACCTAGAGTCTGAAAGACAAATAGGGACTTCCTGTCTGACCAGGAAGCCAAGAAGTTTCTCATTCTATGAACATCCCAGGCTTCTGAGACCCTTCCTCTGTCCCCAAGTGCTGCCTCAAATGAGCGCTTAGTTCGTTCAAGATGTCCGCACCCCTGACCCCCTTCCCTCGGCCACAACTCGTACTGACAGGACTCTGGTGTTTGCTAAGTTCCGTTCTCAACAGAACTGTCCCGAGAGACAAGCTACTCTGGAGCTGGAGCAAACTCCCAAATCCCACGGGCTCTTCTCTCTCTCCTGGGTTCTTCCAGGGGAAAGCCAAGCCAGTTATCCCAACAACATCATATTGCAATAGAAAGGGCCTTATTCGAGACCAGTTTTAGTGCTGCAGATCTGGGAAAAGAAGTTAGGAAGCCCTCCGTATCTCTGCTGAGTCACTCTGCCCAGCTGTAATTCCAGAGGCCCCAGGCCTAAAGGGACACAGTGTTTATTGAAAGATGAACCATCTTGGGATGCCGTGGTTGGGGGAGGGGGGGGACAATTAAGAGAATTTTTTTTTCTTAAAAATTGTAAACTTACAGAAATGATTTTGGGTTCTGGGCATGTTTCCCTTAAAGAAAGCACATACCCCGAGTACAGGATCCCTCCATGAACCAGCCTGCACTGTGACCACTCACAGCTGTGAGGATGGTATAACCTGTCTGGTCTGATGCTCTCTGTCAGGATCCCGATGGCCTTGGCCTTCTGTGAGTATCCTCCCAGCATCTGTTCCCATCAGCACGCAGCCCCACCTCTCCTGTGGGACAGGAGATACACAGCCCAGCAGAGACCGCACAGAGAGAAAGCCATGCTAAGCGCAGAGAGAAGCCACCGCGCATGCGCAGCTTCTGTCCAGTTCCCTGCCAGTCGCTGTCGGTGCGTTCTCCGGCTTGTCCCGGGCAGTTTTCTCTCTATGCAGCCATTCTCAGATCTTGCTGGACAAGCCAGACATCTGAAGGATTCCCTGGAAGATGTTTGTGTACATGTCGGAGGGTAAGGCGGGCGTGATCTGTGGGTAAAATGAAGGCTGGCATTAGCTCCATGGAAGGAAAGTGTTCTAGCCATCAAAGCCACCCCACAACGGGTGGTCACAGGGCCTACAGGACTGCTCTGCAGAGAGTGAGCACTCTGGTCCTTCCAACCCACAAGTTCTCAGGGCTGGGCTGGGTTGGTGAGGGCTTTGTCTATCCTATGTCTCAGATGTCACCTCACAGTTCTTAGCAAGGACAATGATCCTCCTGTGGTAAGTGTAGGTCAGAGAAAATGGGGCAGGCCCTGTTCTTCAGGCAGACACCAAACAAAACAACAACAAAACTAGAAAACACCTCATCTGAGTTCAGTGGATTTTTCCAGGAAAATGAGCTGTCCCCGGGAGTTCAGTCCCTTTAGAAGGTTGCAGAGTTTTAGAATGGGGTCGATTTTGTTTAGAAAGCCAACCTTGCATCCTTTCATCCCCTGCACGGCCTCCTTCCTGCACAGTGTGGGCAGTGGGGCCTTTGCCTCCCCAGTGATCCTCAGGGATGGATGCTCGGCCCTGCAGATGGTTCTTTATCTACCACCTCCTTCTCGGGCCTCTCCATTCCCTTCTTTGGCTGTGATGCGAAACTGAAACTTATATTTCAATATTGATTTTCTTCTGGTGTGCCATCGTGAGCTCTGAATGAAAAATTGGGTAAATTAAAGCTACTGTGTAGCCTTTCTCAACAAAAGTCAACAAAGCCCTAGATGAAAAGCATATGCTGTCTCTCACTGGAAAAAAACCTTCCTTATAGCCTCTGTTGGGTCTCTGTTTGTTTTCCTCTCAGGGCCGGGTGGGAATATGCTATCCGGCCGCTAGAGGGAGCAGTTCCCTGCTTGTAGCCGTGCTCAGACTAGCGAGAAGCCAGGGGAGCTTGGCAGCCCAGGATTTCTGTTTCTCCTTCCCTCCTTGCTTTTAGCACGCATATTTGTTCTCTACTCGTTCACACCCAACCTTCTCTTTTTAAAAGGTGGCTTTCTAAAGGGCTGAGAAACGGGAGGTGCTAGATTAATTTGTTGTGTGGTATGGAGAAATCTGGATATTACTAGCACCTGCCCAAGATAGCCTCGGTTTATTAATAGCTGTCTTAGCATTGACACTATAGAGTTGTCCTATATAAATATAAGGAATAAAATGAAACAAGACGACATCACAACAGGGTGAATGATCTGTCAAGCCTGCAGGTGGAGGCCAGATCCTTGCCAGATAAAACATTTTACACATAGCTTAGATGTCTTAGAAGAAAGCTGGCTGATGCCCCGAGCTTGGATACCCAACAGCTAGGATAAGAGGGAACTGAAAAGATGTTTTAAAACCCTGGAGAGAAGGCCTTATTTAGTTTACTGGGAGGTGGTGGGAGCCCTACCTTTAGATTAAAAGAATAACTATACAGTTGAATGGTGATAGAAAGGGAGGAATTTCAGCTAAGTTCAAAATGGATCAAAGAGTGAGAGGAAGTCTCAGAATATAAAGGACCCCTGGACTAGCGAGTTAACTCAGTCAGCAAACCACTGAAGAACTGAGTTCGAGTCTCAGAACCCACATGCAAAAAGCCAAGTGTGTTGGTACTCACTTGCAATCACAGCACTAGGGAGGCAGAGACAGGAGGACCCCTGGGGCTCACTAGCTGGCCAGCCCAGCCTACTTGGTAAGTTCCAGGCCAGGGAGAAACCAATATCTCAAAAAAAACATGGTGGATGGCCTCTGAAGAACAAAAGTTGTCCTCTGACCTCCACATGAACAAACATATATGCATGTGTGTATAAGCCGTTCCACAAGCCACCAAGGCCACAGAGACAACATGGCTGAGAGTAGAGCTGGTGTCTGTAGGAAGACTACTGCTCACAGGGAATGTTTAGATGGGGGTTTCCAGTCCTGACAGAGAGAGCAGCCTGCTGGAGACAGTGCGAGGGACTTCTGTGGTGAGATATCTGAGGAAGGGACACCATGAGAGCCCTCTGAGGAGTCGGAGGGAGAAGGCTCGGTGAAACTGGTTGGCTCTTACAGAATAACGAACTTTCTGCAAGCCGGAACCTTCTACGGTGCAGGGATCCTGGAGACAGTAACTCTCCATAGAAGTGGCAGCTGAGACCAGATCCTGTGTCAGGATGTGGGAAGGAGCTCTCCAAAATGGAACAGCTCCGAGGGACTCATTCATGTCGTTCCTAACTGCTACTCCCTTGTCTCCGTTTGAAACCCATGAGTGCCTCTTCCTGTAGGCTGCCTGTGCCCTCATATGGCAGCCACTAGCAATCTGGGCAGAGCCATCTTCCCATCTCTGCTTCACAGAGGAGCAAACAGACACAGGGGCAGCTAATCGCTTGCCTGAGGACACAACACTCCACTGAGGCAGCCTTGACTAGCCTGGGCTATTTGTTTCCAATCTCTTGTAAGAACACTTTGCCTTCCCTAGGGACCCCTTGCTGACAAAGAGCAACAGCTTCCTAACCCCACCCCATCCTTTGTGCTCTGAGTCTTTGTTCTGTTGGGATCCAAACTGTGCTGTGGAAAGTGGCCTCTCAGCCCCTGGCCTCAGGGAGACAAAAGTCCATTCTGTTATACCCACTAACTCCCACCTTCCTGGGCCTCCCCAAGCCCCCCACCATCCACCCAACGTAAGGACATCCTTTGCTATAACTTATTATTTTGTTCTCTGTAAATACAAGATGTTTAAAGGAAATATGTATTCTGAACTATATCTGCAGAGTGGACTGCAACGCCAGACTAGTTCTGTCATTTAGACTGTGTTCATTGTAAAGGAAACTAATAGGTATTTATTTACATATGCCATCCACATTTGCATAAAATTGTTTGATTGGTAAAGCCAGCTTCCTGGTACATTGCTGCACCCCAGTGTCTTATTCCTTACAGCTGTTTATATAGTGATTGGCCAAACTTTTAGGGGTTTAAAATCAAATATAACTAACTCTGCTTTTGATGTATTCAGGGGCTCTCCTCACTGGTATTGTACCTGACTAAGCCTGCCACCTTTCTGTCTTAAATATTATAATTTCTCATATGATCTGCCCTCTCCTCACACGCAGACACTGGGAGAAGGAAAGGTAACTGGTCTTTCTCATCCTTTCCTTCTCAGTGTGGCCTGCCGTTAGCTTCACCTGCCTCACTGCTCAGGTCAGAGCTGTGGACGGCTTGGGCTGAGGGGATGGGAGAGACTTGGAGACACACAGCGGCGTTCTCAGCTCTGGTGATAGCCCCAGGGTCCCTGCTGGGGACTGTGGAGGCCAGGGCCTCGGGGCTGACCTGTGAACTGCAGAAGTAGAACCAAGAAACCCCTGAGGACACCACCGGCAACATGTCCCTCTGCAGGTTTAAGTTATTATGGAAAGGGGAGGCATGTAGATGGTGAATTATATGAGCAGATATGGGCTGTTTTCCAGCACTATTTTGTGTACAACTAATTTATTTTTATTGTAAAAATGCAATAAACTGGTTAAAAGATCTGCTTAGTCTGTGTTCTTGTCTTAGTCACTATTCTGTTGCTGTAAAGAGCCATGACCAAGGTAACTCTTATATAGAGGAAACCATTTGACTGAGGGCTGGCTTACAGTTTCAGAGGCTTAGTCCATTATCACCATGGTGGGGAGCATACCACTAGAGCACTCCATGAGAGCTACATCCTGATCCGCAGGCAGAGAGAGAGAGAGAGAGAGAAAGGAGACAGACAGGGAGACAGACAGACAGACAGAGACAGAGAAACTGAGCCTGCCATGCTCTTTTTAAACCTCAAAGCCCACCCCACCCCCAGTGACACACTTCCTTCAACAAGCAAACCTACTCCAACAAGGCCACACCTCCTAATCCTTCTCAAATAGGGCCACTCCCTGGTGACTAACCCTTCAAATGTATGAGTCTATGGGGACAATTCTTATTCAACCCATTCCATTACTCATTCACAGCTGTGTGAAATGTTCCCAGAGAGGTGAACCTCAGAGAGAGTACTGAGAAACCAGAAGAACAGTTCCACTCAAGTCTAACTTGGTGAGCCAATGTTAATACACCACCCAAGAGAATGGCTCTGACCCCAGTAATGGCTGTATATCCAGGAGAAGGGGGGACTCAGCACCTCCCCCTCCACGGCAGACATTAATGGGTACAATGTTACACAGATCTCTGGGGAATAATCAAAGCTACTGAGTTCAAGAGGGTAACATCCATGTGCCCAAATGACATCCATATAACAGGCATTCAACAAGGATGGTTCCATTCTGTCACTGTAACAAATGCCCCCAAGTAACTTGGGGATGGTATCTGACTTTCGCTTCCAGGTCACACACAAGCCATCACTGAGGGGAAGAGAGGGCAGTGCTGCTAGCTGGCTGGCTTACTGTCTCATGCTTGGCTTTCTGATACAGCTCAGGCGATGGCCTGCCAGGGATGGGGTAGGTTGTCCACAGAGGGCTTCTCTCCTCCATCCATCATCCATCTAAAGTAGCCACAAGCCAGTCTGATCTGGACAATCTGCTAAGGCTCCCTCATGTGACTCAAGGCTGTGTCAAGCTGACAGCTGCAGCTGGTTTGTCGACAAGACTTCCAAAACTCCTCCCGGAGAGAAGAATTGAGCCCTGTGGGGGAGGGGCAGTTGATACATTAGATACCTTTTCTGTTGCTGTGATTTAATACTATAACCGAGGCAATTTATATAAGAAAGTGTTGGTTTTGGCTTACTGTTCCAGAGAGCTAAGAGTCCATCACAGCAAGGCAGCAAGGGGCAGGCATGGTGACGGGCTGTGAGTGGGCAGATCAAAGATTCACCTGCAAGCAGGAAGCAGAGAAAATGACCTGCAAATAGCAAGGGGCTTTAAATTCTCAAAGCCCATCTCCAGTGATGTAACTCCAGTACAGAAGGGCCACGCCTTCTAAACAGCAGCAACAATTGGGAATTGTTTACATGGGGGGGGAGGGAAGGCGAGGTGCTTCTCTTTCCAACTACCACAACTGGTGGCTCAATCTTGGGCTTGAATACCATTTGGGTGGGAGACAATCTGAGAACACAATATATAATATCCTTTAAAGGATCTGTTGGGGGGCTGAAGAGATGGCTCAGCGGTTAAGACTGTTCTTCCAGAGGCCCTGAGTTCAAATCCCAGCAACCACATTGGCTCACAACCATCTGTAATGGGATCTGATGCCCCCTTCTGGTGTGTCTGAAGACAGCTACAGTGTACTCATATACATAAAATAATCTTTAAAAATAAAAAGGAGCCGATGTCTGCTGGTTCTGCAGGGCATTGCCTTGTCTGAATAAGGTGGTCACACTGCAGAAAAGGCCACAGTGAAACCCCAGCTCCCCAGGAACTGACTTCACCTTGGTCTCTATGTTAACTGGAAAACTTCACTTTCACTTAATTTACTTAACATAAAACGCATCGTGATAATTACGTCAGGTACACGATTAATTACATCAGGTGGTACTTTCAACATTCCTTGTGCTGTACAGCCATTACCCACAAACTTCATTCATTCTTCAGTGTGAAAAGTCAGGAGCGATATGTTTTGAAAAATGCGGTATGATGCGCCCCGGAGGGCGTGCCTTAGCAGGTCTGTGCTGAGGCACCCCCCACCCCCGCCCCTTGAAGTACCAGCCATGCAACAGGTCTAGTAATAAAATAAAGTTTATTTTGGGACATGAGAAGGATGAGAAGGGGAGTTGAGAAGCGGGTAGAGGCAGAGAAAAGGGAAAGAGAAGGGACAGAGAAGGAGCAGGGGGGTGGGGGAGTTGGGGGGTGGGGGTGGTCAAATAGTCCTTTTATAGCAAACCAGGCACCTACCTGGCTGTTGCTAGGTAACTATTGGGCAGAGCCTAAAAAAAAATGCATACAAGGAATCTCTACCAGACAACATGTAGAAAATCTTACGCCACCCCCCCCCCCCCCCCCCCCGGCCACACTGAGGCTCAAACCAGGATTTTGGACTCGCGTGGCAAGCACGCCCACTGAGCTGTGTTCCCAGACCTGAACTCATGTAACATCTTACCCTTACTGCAAACATTGGGAAATTGATGGAGAGCTATCAGCACGTCAGCCCGGCTAACAGTAGTAACACTAGGATTCTGCAGCCTCCCCTCCAGCCTGGAGTCCCTTCCATCTCCATCTCCCAGGACATGTTATATGGTCTCTCTCAGTGTATATCAGTTCTGGTCTCTTCCTGCACACCAACTCGAGCCAATGCACATTGGTTTTCCAAAGCCAGGCACAGCTTTACCTAAGCTCAAAAGTGCCACTTTCACCTTGAGCTGCACTTGGAAAGGTACAGAAGCCCCGCCTCCTAAGGGAAGCAAGGAGCCTGCTATATGCTGAGGGTCAGACCCCAGCTGGGAACCAACACCATCACTGGTTCTAGAGAACACGTTGTCATAGAGATTTACTGAGTAGGAAGGGTCTCCAAAGATCATAACCAAGATGGGGCAGCTCCTGGTGGGGAACCTGTCTTCAACCGTCAGGGGCTGATAAGGACCAACGACAACAGCCAATCAGGGAAGTGACAAGGAGTCAGACTTGGTTCAAAATAAAATGCCCCAGGCCTGGGGAGAGGGTAAAAGTGGCAAAATGTCTTTAGATCACAAACATGACGACCTGAATTCAATCCCCAGGATGGTGGTTAAAAAAAAAAAAAAAAAAAAAAAAAAAAAAAAAGCTAGTCAAGGAGATGGAGTAACAGAATCATAGAGGCCTTGCCAACCCGACTCAGGAGGTGAGAGGTGAAGAATTCAAGAGGTGTGGGGTGGGGCCAACTCCTTGAAAGCTCATATAGCTGACACTATGACTGATCGTGAAAAAGTCAGGCACTTAACACTTTAGGAAAATGGATGCATTTTCTGGAAAGCCGAGCAAATGGCATCTGTCACCTTAGAAAAATCTTGGCTTATAATACAGACTAATATAGGTGTGGTAACGCACCATCTGGGACATTAGAGCATCCTGGGGTCCTTTAAGAACACCGTGTGCCCAGAAGTACCTGCAGGTAAGGAGACCCCCAAAAAAGTCAGCAGAGCATCTCTGTACATCCACCTTCCACAGAGAAAAGCCTGTCGACAGATAGCCGGAGTTCTCCATTCCCTCATAGCCAGAGTAAATGAGGCCACACAGAGGTGCTTCAGTTTGGCTTTGTTTGTGGTACGGGGCATCCACATCTGCTACACCAGCTGTACCCCGACTCCCCACCCCAGCCCTGATGGTCTCCTTCCTGACCAGGCAATGGGGAGCTGCTCTCCTGACATTCTCTGTCTGCTATCTGCTTCCCTTCATCACGCAGACGCTCCTTGGTGTCTGGCTAGTTCTCAGTCCATTTTGCAGTTAGAGGAACCGTGCTTCATCCAGACCAGGAGACTGACATGCGATCACACAGGATACATACACCTGCCCAAGACATAGGATGCAAGTCTGTCAGGCTTCAGTGCTTCTACTGGGCACCTGACTGCCAAAGAATCACACAACTTTCTTGGGGATGTGAGCTGAAGCCAGAACCTGCTCCCTGCATGTATGGTGTTGATCATGGCAAATGCTGCTTGCTGCTGGCTGTAGACGGCCCACTCTGGAAGGATGAGAACCAGGTCAGTGGGTAAGTGGGTCAGTGGGTGAGGGCCTGTGATGATATCCCCTTTCCATCTCTTCCTCCCTCTTTCCTCTCCTCTCTATCTCTCTATCTCTCTGTTCCTCTGTCTCTCTCTGTTCCTCTGTCTCTCTCTGTCTCTCTCTGTCTCTCTCTGTCTCTCTTTGTCTCTCTATCTCTGTGTGTGTGTGTGTGTCTCTCTCTCTCCCTTCAGTGAGCTACCTCTACTCCCATGCCCCATGTCATATATAGAGTCCAAAGTTGGTTTTCTACATCTGGACATGGTGATCTAGGCATCAAGTCTCAGCATTTAGGTGGAGGTAGGACAGTTTGGAATTCAGAGTCACCCTCAGCTATGTAGACAGTTGAAAGCCTAAACCTGTCTGGTCTCAAATAAATAAATAAATAAATAAATAAATAAATAAATAAATAATATATCTAGGGTCAAGGTTGATTCTGTTTAGAGACTATCTGAGGGATGGGGGAGGGATGCAGAGGGCACAAAGAATTGAGTTTATTTGAACTGAATGCTAACATCCTCCTCCTCTCGTCCTGACGACAGGACTGCTGGCTGCCTCCTGCATCTGAGCCCAGATGCGCTTGTGTTTGCCCATAGCTCCCCTGTGCTTAGCACCTGCCCTTGCCCAAGACCCAACACCACCATTCCTGCCGGCACCAAGAAACAGGAACCAATGAGTGTCCTCTGCGCTGCTTTGTTGTTAGATGCCGGCCCCAAAACAGCTTGTTTCAGACGGTTTGTTCCAACCTCCAGGTTGTATGAGCCATGGAAACTGCAAACCAGAGTTATTAGTAATGCTAATTCAATTCTTTTTTTTTTCAATCTGTGAGGTTTTGTTTGTTTGTTTGTTGTTTTGGCTAGCCATTTTCTTTTCATTCGTTATGAAAATACTTAGTCTCACATTTTATCATGGCAAGCAAACTTTATTAATTCAGCCAAGGAGGTCAGTGAAACTATGGTTGACCTCCAACAGCTGAGAGTCGCTGGAATAAGAAGCAGCTGGAGGCATCTGTGATTCAAACAGCACACCTCGATCATCCATCCAGGAAGGGCTTGGCAGCACCAAGGGCCTGGGGCACAGGCAAGCCAGTCATCTGCGCAGATGATCTGCGCAGACCTCTCCAGGATCACGCAGGCTCCTCTGTGGGCTGCCTCCACGGGTTGCCACAGCCTGGACGTAGAAACCTCTGAGATCTCTCCACTTTTTTTTTTTTAAGGTAGGCAATTAGCAATACAAACTTACATCTTAAAGCTGCTTCCGTGTGTCCCACAAATTGGTGTATGTTCTATTTTCATTATCATTCAATTCTCAAGTTTTTAATGTCAGGATACTTATTCGGACCAGGACCACATGCACCATGGGAAAACAGCCAGCAATTCTGTATCTAGAAGGTTCCCTGGCCCTCAGGCCCAGCTCCTCCCTTCTTGCCGGTCACTGAGTCCTCTCCAGGTTCTCTAAACCTGCAGCCTCCCCTCTGCACCTGCTGCAGCACCTCGGGGCTTTCTGACTGGACAGAAGTCTGCCCATCATCTCTGGAAGTCGGTCAGTCAGCCTTCTCTCTCCTGTGCTGTTCCAAATTTCAGTCAGCCTAGTCGGAAGCATTTCGGACCAGGCTGGGTTTCCCTATCTTGTTGCTTTTATTCTTTTCCTAACAGAAGACTCCTCACCAAGCCTTGCTGCAGACGTCTGTGTGCCGACAAAGCCTCATGAATGGTAAATTGTCCAGGTTTAATCTAGCCGTTTCTGAGTCTGAATTCAGTAACTGTCCTTCCTGCTCTTTGCTCCCTAAGTCTTAGTAAATGATTCCAGTAGTTACATCTGGAATGCAGAGAAAAACTAAGATTTAGCCAAAAATCTACCTGCAACCATTTTTTTGACAGGTCATCTCAAGTCTGTGGGATCACAAAAATCTCTTTTAGAAAATACTACAATAAGAGAGGATGTGCCTAATCTGTAGAAACTTGATGCCCCAGGGAAAGGGGATGCTGGCGAGGGTGAGGTGGGGGTGTGTGGAGGAGCACCCTTTCAGAAGCAAAGAGGAAGAAGGATAGAGTGAAGAACTCGGGGAGGGCCGGCCGTGAAGGAGGACAACGTTTGGAATGTAAATAACTAAAATAATTTTTAAAATACTATAATATTTGATGCCAAGGTGCCAGTCTTTGATTTGGCTCAGTAAATCAAAATCCCTTCTTCATCCCTTCAGAGTTGAGCTTCTGGCAGCGAATGACACAACACGTGAGTCAGCGTGTCAGAGCTGATATTAAGGTATAGCGATGTCACCTCTAAGGGAATCTTTGAGCTTTGGTGGAGAAACACCAAACTGGGGACACTGGAAACTTTGCCAGGATTTACCACTCAGAGTTTTAACCTCTGCCTGAAGTTTCGACTTGGATATTGAGGAAGGTTTCTTTAATTTCAAATTTCAGTAAATATGCTAGAAGTCAGAACGTCTGTGGAGGCAAAGCTATCGGGGTAATGCTGCCATCGTGTGGTTATTCCGGGTATTGCGAGTGAGTCCAATTATGTGACATGAGACGCAGTAGGCCTGTGAGACACTTTTGAGCCAGGGTGAGAAGGGAAAGTCTCTGCTGTGCACCATAGACAAAGCCGAGACCTCAGCCCTCGTTCCTCAGTGACACTTTCCCTCCTGACAAATGGGGGCGCGAGTGTTCAAACTCGCGGATTCCAGCTGAAGGGACGCTTGTATCTTCCTGTTAGCAGAACCGGTTGGAGAGGGTTCAAAATTTAAAGTGGGAGTGATGGAAGCAGAGAGGAAAAGCATGAAGTCGAATACATATGATCAAAATAAATCATCAACCACATTAACTGTGTGGTTCACTCCTATGTGTAGACACATTATACAGTGACTTTATGATATAAAATTTCAGTCACAAGCAAAATTATAGATAATAGACAGTGAGACACGTATACCCATCAAGTTTAAATATTGCTGATTCAGCCACCCTTTTCTTCTATTCTGTTTGGACACGCTCAGGACTGAACCCAAAATCTGTGCACACTGTGCAAGGGCCTCACCTCCGGGATACACCCAGTCCTCGTGAATTTAGTTATTTTTAAAAACGATTTTTTTAAAAAAATTCTTCTAGCTGGTGAGGTGGCTCAGCAGGTGAAGGTGCTTGCCACCAAGCGTGACTAGAGTTCAATCCCTGGGGTAAAAGAAGAGAACTGATTTCTGAAAGTCGTCCTCCAACACATAAACTCGCAGACAGTAATAACAATAATTAATACTTTTACATTGTTTTGTTGAAAGTTTCAGAAGCAAATCAAAACACTGCAAGACAGGTTTCTAACAGACTCGGCTGTTTTACTCAACATAACCACGATGCCACTGTCACACCAAACTATGCTAACACTTCCGTATTATTGTTACTGTTGTGGTGTTATTGTTACTGTTGTTGTTTTGAGATAGGGTTTCTCTGTGTAGCCCTGGCTGTCCTGAAACTCACTAGGTAGACCAGGCTGGCTTCAAACTCGCAGAGATCCACCGGCCTCTGCCTTCTTGGTGCTGGGATTAAAGGCATGTGTAACCAATTCCCCCCTCCACTCCAGGATCTGATCCGTGGCCCAGCAGTTAATTGGTTTACAATCCAGTTGAGCAGGTGTGGGGTGGTGGGGTGGGAGCTGCGGGATGGATTGCTGCAGGCTACAGCTGTTCTCAGCAGAGACCAGCCCTGTAGTCTACATGCTCACCTAAAGATGGAATTACAGCAGATTCAGCACGCCCACCCTATACTTAATTTGTTCCTAAGTGTTTCTTATTAGTATTACTCCAGTGATTGTTTCTGTTTCAAAATGTTGTCTTTTCACAAACACAGGCTTCCAAAAGCGTCCGTTTTGGAATCTTATGCAGGAGTCTTACCTTAGAATCAAATAGTTAGTCGTAGCCTAATGTAGAAGTTCCCTTTAAGATCAGCAAACTAACAAGACTAATGTTAAGTACTACTGATTTTTGGGTTTGTGATATTTTGTAACTTGCTATCTCCTTCTTCCTACACATAATCATCTTCAGTACCCCAGAAACTTGTCACGACTAGACTGTGGATATAGCTCAGGGCAGAGGGCTTACCCCGCATGCCCAAGGTCCTGAGTTCAATCCTTAGTACCACAAAAGAAGTAGGCATCAGGGAGGGGAGACAAGTGCCATACCAGTGCAGTGGGACAAACTAGGCTTCTTTGTGCGGGGGTTTTAGACTGTGACTCTGTCCATGTAAGAAAGCCTGACAGAAGACATGAGACAGAGGACTCAGAGGAGCTGGGGACATGGCTCCAGGTTAAAGGGCAGGCTATGCTGACACAAGGACCTGAGCCTGAATCCCTAGAAGCCCTTGTGAATGCCAGGTAAGTGTGGCAGCCTGCCTTTAACTCCAGCCTCAGAAACTGAGGATGGAATCCCCAGATCTAGCTAGCTAGCCTTATTGATGAGCTCCAGGTTTGATTGAGAGACCCTGTCTTACAGAATACAGTGAAAGACCAATGTGGGATAATTCCCAGTGTCAGTGTTGGGCTTCCATATGTGCACTCAAGTGGCACCAATGCACACACACACACACTCATACACCCCACACATGCACACACATACACCACACGCATAGGCATACACACAGACCATGTGCAGGAACACGTGTTCTGTGTAGGGGGCAGGAGTTTGAGTCAGATCTGGGCAGTGCAGGCTAAAAGGATAGGAAAAAAATCATTCCTACCCAGGACCCTCCTGGAACTTCTTGTGTGGAGAATTGCTTTAAGCCTGTGTGTTTTCTAAAACACCTTTCTAAGGAATAGGTCTTTCATCTCCCTGCAGGAGAGCCTCAGTTTAGCAGTTTTGACAAATGGGAAAATATAGCTAAGAAAGAGTATCAGAAAGAGGTCAGTATCAAAAGTCGAATAGGAAATGTCACTGTGTGTCACATTAGAGCTTGTCTTCTGCACAGCTCCACAGGGGATTTTCTATAATCCTCGCAGCTGTTGTCGTGATGGTTTCCAGGATCTCAAGAATAAGTAGATTCGGGCAGTAATGTTCTGTGCCAACTCAGCACATGTCACTTGTGGCCTATCCTCGCCTCATGTGTGCATTCTGGCACATCCACACATACACAGCTTTGGTAATTCTCCAACATACCCTTGACATTCCAGAAACCTTCTCTGGAAAGCCAGCATGGGAGGCAAAGAGGTTGCTGTAGCAAAATCCCTGTGTTGGCGTGGCTGGGCCTGTTGATCCGTAGTAACAGGGCACAGTGGGCAACAGTGTTAATTCCAGCACTTGGAGGCTGGGGCTCAGGCTGGACCCTATGTCAAGACCTTGTCTCAAAACAACAAAAACAAATACAATTTTTAAAAAAAAAACTTTTATACTGGTTTTCAAATTCTTCTGAACTCTCCCCCAGCCCCTGCTAAGATGCCTCCACCCCAAGATCTGATCCGTGACCCAGCAATGAACTGGTTTACAATCCAGTTCAGCAGGTGTGGGGTGGGGTGGGGTAGGAGCTGCCGGATGGATTGCTGCAGGCTACAGCTCTTCTCAGCAGAGACCAGCCCTGCGCGTGCTCGCCTGATGATGGAATTACAGCAGATTCAGCATCCCCACCCTACGCTTAATCTGTCCTTACGTGTTTCTTCTCAGTATTACTCCAGGTAATATGATTTCCCACCCACTCCCACCGTTTTCAAAACTGAAAGCACTTTCTTCTTTTCCAATGTTAGCTGTAATGCATATTCATCAGGAAACATTTTTAAATGGCTTTTTTTTTTTTTTTTACTTCTAGTGAGAACTTCTCTCAGGATGATTCTAGAATGTTCTTCTAGTAAAGGCTGGGAAGGTAGCTCAGTGAGTAAAGTGTTTACTGTATAAGCACAGGGACTTGAGTTCAAATCCATGGCAATCACATAAAAGTAGTGTATAGGTGTGTGTGCCTGGAATCCCAGTGTTGGGTGCAAAAATGGGCAGATCCAGGGGACTCATTGTTGAGCCAGCCTAGCTGTACTGGGGTGCTTCTGGGAGAAACTATCTCAAGGGAATAAGGTGAAGCAAGATATTATCTCTGTCCTCTTTCAGCATGTGCACATGTGCACACACACACACACACACACATGCAGACACACAGTGATGCACATACCACATATACACATGCACAGACACACACACGTGTTTACATACACAGACACACAGAAACACATACATACACAGACACACACATACACATATATACATACACAGACGTGCATATATACATACACAGACACACACATACACATATATACATATACTGATACATATACATGTATATCCACACACATATGTATACACACACACACACTGTTCTGCTAGAGAGCAGAGGAAGCAGCCCACCCTTCAGAGGACCTGGCAGGAGGGAGTAATTGACCCAGATATGATCACCTCCTGTCATCTCAAGTGAAAGAAGAGCCTTCCCTGCAGTCGGAGCCCGGGATAGGGTTCTCTAGGTCTGTTTGGGTCTTTAAAATGCTTAAGGGCAAAGACTACTCCATTGATGGCCTGGGCAGCTGGGCAGGAGAAATCTGATTATTTCTAAATGTTATCTAGTGAGCAGAAGAAAGAGCCTTTGTTGAGAAACCTCTGGTGTCTGCCTTTCTGGGTTCTGATCTGTCCACTGCCTGTCCTAGAAAAAGAAGCCATTGATCAGGTAGGCCAGGCCGAGAACCCTGTGTCCCGTGACCTTTTGTCTCCTGATACCTATGAATTCAAGCTAGAAACACTGTTTTATATGGTTTGAGGTGGAGAGACCAGCAGATATTCTCACCATTTGCAGTGGTTCTAGAAGGTTCTGAGGCACACAGACAACATCCACAAGTGGATGTTTTACTACAATGGTAGCAGGATCCGATGTTCTGGAAATTTCCTGTTGGTTAGGTTTGGGAAGTTGCTGAGCCTCTAGCTCAGAAGAACTCACAGGTAACTGTATCGCTTCAAAGACTGAAGATACCTCGGGGTGTGGCTCAGTTGGCAGAGTGCTGGCTTGCCTAGCATGCACTAGACTCCATTCCCAGAACCACACAGACCAAGTGGCTTGCCCTTGAAATCCCAGCACTAAAGAGGCAGAGGCAAGAGGATCAGAAGTTCAAGGCTGACCTCAGAGCAGCTGTGGCTGCCTACAGAAGACTCAGCCTATCAGCAATCAATAGTGGATCAGGGAGGAGCTTAAGAGGCCCTTCTCTCCCACGACCAATAGATTCTGAGGGAGAGGCACCCATTGTGTGCCACTGAGGAACCCTCCAGCCCATGGTTCAAACCCATGGTTACATAGACATTTCCAGTTAAGCTCACTGGGTCTCAAAACAAACACCCCCCAAAACCCCATGTGTTGTTTGTTTGAAGGAAGTTTGTAGAGAGGAAGAGGAGGGGTGTGATGCAAGTGGGAGGGGCTTAGGAGATATATAATAATATAATAATGATATATAATAATAATCACCTTATACATGCATGAAACTGTCAAAGAACAAAATAAAAGTTAAAAAAAAAAGAGAGAGACAAAACTCAAGGTTATCCTCAGCTACATAGTGAGTTTGAGGCTAGCCTTGAGTACATAAAACCCTGCCAAGTAATTAACCTGGGAGAAGTAATTAACCAGGGACCCCATGCTGTTGACAGGACTAGATCTTGTAGTGCAGCTTCTGGAATGCAAGCCAGTCACCAACCTGGCAGGAGCCATCTCCTCTGTCCCTCAGAATCCTGGCAGGTCAGGCCTCAGGCCTGGGCCCTAGACAGACCTGGACTAGGGATTTTTCAAGCCCAGGCCCTAAGGAGGTCAGCGCTGCTGCTTGCACTATTCCCACCACCCACCCCAGGCCTCTGGGGAGTCAGAGGAAGTTGCTGACCTGTCCCCTAGAGGAATAATTGCATTAGTAAGGTGGCCTCTGGTGGCTTTGTCAGCAGTTTCAAGGCTTTGAGTTGAGTAATCCTTTGGCGTCTGCCCCAGCAGCTGGCGGTCACAGGCTGGGGGAACACCCCCCACCCCCCTCCCCTGCCTCAGGCTCAGCTAACCCCTGCATAGTATATCTCCTGTCATCTAACCTTTGAGTTGTCGTCCTTATCGCCAGCACAGGGCTGAGTCCTGGGAGAACCCAGCATGCCAAGAATGTCAGAAGAACACAGATTCAGGAACAGACCTTCTGCCTTCTGATCAGATGCTAAGCTAAACTCTAACCCCATTTCTGGAATCTTCCATCTGGACAGAGGAAAGTACTTCTGGAGTAAGCTTCAACATTAAGAGCACAGCCCGGGCCTGGACAAGACTTAGCAGTAGGCAACGGGTGGGTTAAGTGGAAACTGAACAGGTTTTAAAGGATGGGCAGGGATGAAGTTGGGGAGCAGGAGGGGCACCCCCTTGCTCTGCCTTCAGGGCATTCTTCAGGGCTTGAGCAGAGGTAATGCCCCATGCGGAAGGGATTGCATCTGTCCTGACTCTCCCTGCACCTGCCTAGAACACATACCTGGTGGGGTCAAGGTCTCTGGGCTCAATTTGACACAAAGCCTTCCCGAGGCCCAGCTAGGGGACTAGGACTTTCTCCCTTCCTCAGTTCTTCCTCTATACCGTCAGCCCCAAATGAGGCCCAAGTCCACCCGGGAAAGAAGACAACGACTCCTTTTGGCACTGGCCTCGCCCTGCCCCCTCCCTCTACCCTACTAACCTTTTATAGTATATCTCCCGTCCCCTCCCCCCCAGAACACACCCACCTGCTTGAGAGATGAAGAAACAGAAGTGCACAGAGCTCAGCAAATAAAATGTCAGGCTAGGCATTAGCCAGGCCCTGGGTCCTGTCTCCATCTGGCCCCTCCTCATGACACAGGCTCACCCAGGTGTCTCCCTGGAGACGCTGGGATGGATCTGCATTGATTTATAACCATCCCCGACTCTTTACTGCTCCATAGCTGTGCAGCTTGAGGCAACTTACCTCTCCACTCTGGGCCACTCTGACTCAGTCTCCCAGCTGTGAGGCTCATAGTGGCAGCTTCTCTGTCGGGACACTCTGAGGTGTATGACAGTGGCGGTTTGTGTGAGAAGTCACTGAACTCTTCCCCAGAGCACTTCACTGCTGAGACCTTTGACCCCTCCTCCCGACCATATATCATCCATACTCGTAGGTCCTACATTTCCCTCTTCACTGGTTCAGCTCAACCCTCGGCTCAGCCTGGCCTCTTCTGCCCCCTCATGATTGCCCCCTCAAACTTGGGCCTCACTCACATGTCTATGCGGGTCAGTGTTGGGGCATAGATCTTAGGTGAGGACAGAGACTACTGAGAAGCTGTCACGAAGCTGTCACAGGAGCCACGAATGTCTTTCAAGATTGCCCACGGAGAGGATGGAAGACTTGGATGTGTAAAGCCAATGACATGTCTAGGGTACAAACCTTGCTCTGATACCCTGACTTGGCTGCTAAGTGGAGCTTCAGGCCTTGTCCATGAAGGGTCCTGAGGGGCTTCCAGGTAGGAGTGAGGACAGACAGGACATAGAGAGGCTCCTGTCCTCAGCGGATCACCCTGCAAAGCCCCTGAGCTGACTTTCCAAATCCCCAATAGTGCTTCTCTGTCACAGTGAGGGTTAACCCCACTTAGAAGGCCTTGCCCCACCCTTCTGTCCTCTTAACTCCATGATCCTTCTAGGCACTCCCAGGCTCTAATGCGGGACAGAATTGATCTACCCCACTCTGTGGGGTGAGGGCAGCTGAGGATGGGCATCCCTCCCTGCACACCAACATCCATTTGTGGCCTGGGGAGAGGATGGCAAGGGAACAAAATAGTAGGGACAGGAACGGATGTTTTCTGGTGTTGCTTCAATCTTCTTCATTAGTACCAGGCACCAAAATACATTCTGGGAAATCATCTTAACTTCATTTTCCCAACTACAACCTAAGACTGGCATTGTATCACACTAACGGAGAAAACTAAGGTTCAGAGGGACTAAGTCACTTGTTTGGGATGCATGGCCCATGACAGAGCAGAAGCATACGTGGAGGTGGATCTTTGCTTGCCCTAGTGCCTCATTCTCAGTGAGCCTGGAACCAGGAGGCACAGACTCCTACTTCATGAGCTGTGTCCCACCTCATTGCCCCATGGAAAAATATCCACTAGCTTCTCCTCTGCACCCAGCCTGCCCAACACCCTCTGCTGGACCTGATCAGAAAGACATCTGGAGATGGGAGTGTTCTGTGGGGAAAGGTCCCAAACCACTGATCCCAAGTAGTCCTTTATCAAGAGACTAGGTCAAGAACCACCAGGATAGAGGGTGGGCTTCCCAGGACCCAACGTGAACAAGCAACCAGATGCAGAAACCTACACAGACACAGTGCTACAGGCACAGTCACACATGCCCCGAATACATGACATGGTGAATGCCACAAAAACAAATGTATAACACTCCTCCTCTTATAAGATTTGTCACTGGATAACAGACAGCATGCAGTCTCAGCCAAGCTCCTTGCTCCTATGCAAAGTCTGTAAGGACAGCAAAGGATGGACCGACCCCAGGCGTGTTAGGCAGTGTAGGAGTCGGTATGAAGGCAGCAGGACTGACGGGCTCCCAGGGGCACCTGGGTAATGCTGCAGGTGTGGCCAGTTGATCCCCCGTGGAGACAGTAAAGATTAAGAGGATCATACACTGTGTCCAGCGCTGTGCTGGGAGAAGTCTGGACCCAGAGCCAAGGTGGCGAGAAAGCTCCAGAAGGAGGAAACGCTCCTAACTTACAAGGGAAGGGAAGTAGAGGAGAGTCAGGCACAGACAGATAGACGGAGGTAAAGATGGATGCATAGGCTGGGCCCAACAACTGCTAGCAGACAGGCTACCCCTGGGACCATCCTTATCCAATGAACTCTACAGTGGCTGCCTCTGCTGTGCCCGTGGCTGTGACGGCCTCCAAGAAGGAGTCTCCAGGTAGATGGGGCCTCGGAGAGGATCCAACAGGTAGGACTTTTCTGGAGGTGAGGTCTGGGCCCTTGGGGAAGAGAGTACAAGCAATAGGTTCAAGGAGCCATGAGCGAGCTTGAGACACGTAGCCTCAGCCCCAGGGCCGCGAGCAAGCATGAGGGTCTGCTGGCAACCCCAATGTCCTAGAAACTCAGAGGCCAGCAGAGCAGGACCCAACAACGGAGCTGCTGAGGAAGGAAATGGGTGCTCTTGAGACGCAGAGAGATCCTTGGGACATATGAGAGGCTGCAGCTGCCCACGGGGGAGGAACGGGGCCGGGAAGGTGGAGGAAGCATGGGTGTCTGACTGGAAATAGGCCATGGAGGGAGGAGCGAGGGGAAGGGGTGAGAGCAGAGGTTAGGATGCCACGGAGAGGATGCTGCTGTTTCCGGTTGGAATCACATGGGCGGATCTAGTCTGGGGAACGTGGGAACCTATGGACCCGGGAAAAGGGTGACTAGGGGAGGGAGTGGGCAGCCATCTCAGTGCAGCCCTGCCTTCCCGCTCAGGTGTGGGCCCCTCGCTCCAGTGCCGAGTGTGTGGGGACAGCAGCAGTGGGAAGCACTATGGTATCTATGCCTGCAATGGCTGCAGTGGCTTCTTCAAGAGGAGTGTGAGACGGAGGCTCATCTACAGGTGCCACCAGCTCTGCCCGCCTGCCCCGGTGTGCATAGCGTGGGTGGAGGGTGTGCAGGGAAAGCGGAAGATGAGACCAGGGCAAAACTGTCCCAACTCAAGGCCTAGAGTCAAGGCATGACACTGGCCCCCAGGAGCTCCTGTCCTCTCTGCAGGTGCCAGGTCGGGGCAGGAATGTGCCCAGTGGATAAAGCCCATCGAAACCAGTGCCAGGCCTGCCGGCTGAAGAAGTGCTTACAAGCAGGCATGAACCAAGATGGTGAGTGGTGGGCACAGTGAGGTGGGAAAAGAGACCAAGAGGCATCACTGCCAAGAGGCAGGGACGGGGTGTGTGTGTCCTGAGTCTCTCTGCCTTCCAAGCTGTGCAGAATGAGCGCCAGCCCCGAAGCATGGCTCAGGTCCACCTGGATAGCATGGAAACAGGCAGTGAGCCCCGACCAGAACCGGTGGTGGCTTCCCCTGCCCTGGCAGGGCCCAGTCCCCGGGGCCCCACATCTGTGTCTGCAGCCAGAGCCATGGGCCACCACTTTATGGCCAGCCTCATCACCGCGGAAACTTGTGCTAAGCTGGAACCAGAGGACGGTGAGTGGGAAGGCAGTGGGCACGGATCCTCACACCCGGCTTCCACAGAGCAGGCACTAAGGTCCCAACCTCCTCCTTCGCAGCTGAAGAGAATATTGATGTCACCAGCAATGACCCCGAGTTCCCCGCATCCCCCTGCAGTCTGGATGGCATCCATGAGACATCGGCTCGCCTGCTCTTCATGGCTGTCAAATGGGCCAAAAACTTGCCTGTGTTTTCCAACCTGCCTTTCCGGGACCAGGTACACAACACAGCCTGCCTGCTGGAGCCGGGTCAGGCAGTCAATGATCAGAGGTCGGCCAGCTATGGGGGAATGTATACCCCTGGGCTGGTGAGGGATAAAGTCTTACACAGGTTACCTCAGGGTACTTGTGTCTCTGAGCTGGGGATGGTTAGGGTAGTGGCAATGGATATATGTAATTCCCCGAGGGAAGGATGCTAGCCAGAGATGCACAGAGCCTGGAATGGGATACAGAGTGGGATCTGTAGCTCTCTGGGTCCATTACCTTTTCTTCTGTGCAAACTGTCTGGCCTGGAGCCATTCTATACGAGACAGGAATCTGCATACCCCAACAACAAAGTGACTGACTGAGTTATTTAGAGCACAGGCTCCCTATGAATTCAGGTGATCTGAGTGTCCCCTAGCCTTTCCACATCTGAAAAAGTACTCTGAGTTTCTAATAGCTGGTGGAGATCTCACAGTGGTCCAGGAGAGAGTGGCGTCGCTGGCCAGAGGTGCTGAGCCCTTAGCAGGGTTAGGTTTGGAGGGAACAGCTTGGAAGAGTCAGCCAGTCTATTGAGCTCTCTCAATGTGACACTCTTGGGCTCCTGGAGGCTGCCCAGCCTCTCTAGGCTTATCCTGAATGGCCCAGCCACAGCTCTGGATAGAATCCATGAAGCATCTGAAAACCTAGGTGGCTGAGCCAGAGCCTGTGTAGGCAGAGGTCTGGAGAAGGCTCTAGGTACCTGCGAGGGGCTTTTCTGTCCTTGGAGAAGGTGGCAGGCCGGGAGCACCGGGAGCTGTACACCTGTGCTGACACTTCAACCCTCTCTCATCACAGGTGATCTTGCTGGAAGAGGCATGGAATGAGCTCTTCCTTCTTGGAGCCATTCAGTGGTCTCTGCCCCTGGACAGCTGCCCACTGCTAGCACCACCCGAGGCCTCTGGCAGCTCTCAGGGCAGGCTGGCCTTGGCCAGTGCAGAGACACGCTTCCTGCAGGAAACCATCTCCCGGTTCCGTGCTCTGGCAGTGGACCCCACAGAGTTTGCCTGCCTGAAGGCCCTGGTCCTCTTCAAACCCGGTACTGAGCCTTGGCCCAAAAGACATGGTTGACCTTCCAAAGACATGGTTGGGAATAAAAAGGGGGGAAGCAGATTTCTGGTCACTTCTCTCTGCTGGGCTCCTCGTAAACCCACCTGGGTGTAGAGGGACAGTCTTCCTTCTGGGGGAGGGGAAGCAGAAAAAGAGATGTGGCCTGACCAAATACTTTTAGGGGTGTGGGGTGAGGCTGGCTTCTGGAAGGGAGCTCACTGGTGCTGCTTCTCTCCCAGAAACACGAGGCCTGAAGGACCCTGAGCATGTAGAGGCTCTGCAGGACCAGTCCCAGGTGATGCTAAGCCAGCATAGCAAGGCTCACCACCCCAGCCAGCCTGTGAGGTGACAGTAATGACCCACCTGCCCACCTACCCTCCAAACTTGCCTGCTTCTTTCTACCTGCTTCTCCCACAGCATCTCTGGGCTTCCCTGCTTAGACAGGATACAGGGCTCAGTCAGCCACAGCTATCCAACATCTCCTGTGGACCAGGCTCCATGCCAGGCCCAGGAGGGCAGCAAGAGACAAAACCTATGGGGATATTCATCATGAACGTGAAAAACAAGAATCATCCTGGTCAGGTGTGGAGAGTGGCTTGTGTCTGAAAGGGTAGCAAATGTCAAGCTTTACATTTTTACTTTTTGGGCAGGGAGGTGGTGGCACATGCCTTCAGTCCTAGCACTCGGGAGGCAGAGGCAGGCAAATCTCACTGAGTTCAAGGCCAGCCTGGTCTACAGAGCAAGTTTCAGGACAGCCAGGGCTACACAAAGAAACCATGTCACCAAAAACAAATAAACAAATGAAAACTTACTCTTTAAAGATAGGATGTCAGTGTATAATCTAGACTGGTCTCAAATTCAATGCTGGGCTTACAGGTGTGCCCTACCCGCCATTGACAGTGACCATGTGTGTCCATAACAGGACAGGATCTAAACAGAAGAGAAAAATCTTATCCGTAAAAGTAGAGAGAGCCTAGCAAAATGTGTTCTTAGATAGGCGTCTGGTATGGAAGGTTCAAAAGATTCCTGCTGATAGGAAGGTGGGAAATCGAGCCAGAGGGTTATCTTGGAACCAGTTGGACTAGAGCTCAGAATGCCTAGTCGGATGAGAGAGGTGAGGGGAACACCTGAAATTCTGCGGGAGGAGGCTTTCCTGCACAGGACTGGACCCCATGCAGACTGGTGGGCAGTGTGTACAAAAGCAGAGTGGAGACATCCCTGTCCAGGAGATTCTATGAGGTCATGGCCTGAGGAGTGGCCACAGGGAGCAGGGAAACAGACTGCAGTGTACAACTCTGAGAACTGGAGAGGGACAGATTTGGCATTTGGCTAGAGGGGGAAAAAACAGGCAAAGAGATGCCTTTGGAAGCAGAGAGTTTTCAAAACTTAAAAGGGAAGTTGAGAGTTTAGAAGGAACTTGCCAAGCTCTGGGGAAAGTGTGGAAGGCACACTGTGGGGATGTGTGGTAAAGCCAGGCATGAAGGAACATGGCTTTGGCCAGCCAACGCAGGCTGTGTAGAGGTGGTAGACATGGACAGAGAGTCTCAGGTCTTACACTGAAGCACCAGATAGTTTATACCACTAAGCCAGGCCTCTGGACTACTCTAGACCACAGTATCTGCCATCTTCCTAAAGAACTGTGGTGACGTGGTCATCTTTAGTCACCTCTCAGGTAGGCAGAATCTGCACTACATGGTTGAGGACTAGACGGAGAACAGTGATGGCGTGACACAGCTTCACATGTGGACATCACAGGCATTCAGAAACCAGAGGTCTTCCTGGGTCAGGTTCCCTCTGGGACCAGCCGTCAGAGGCACCTGGCCTGTTGATTGTGTATCAGATTGCATAGATACTGGGGAAGACTTCCTATGGAGAAACTGGAGTCACCCAGAGTCTGCCAAGCAAGCATGAAGACCTGAGTTTGGATCCCTTGCACCCACGTAAGAGCCCCGCATGGTGGCACACATCTGTCACACCAGCACTGGTCTGCATGGAGACAGGTGGATCCTGAGCTCACTGGCTGGCAGCCTAACGTAATTGACAAGTTCCAGGTTCAGTTCAGAGACCTTGTCTCAAAAAACAGGGAGGAAGGGCCAGGAGTAAGAGTATTTGCTGTGCAAGGATGTGGACAGGGGTTCAAATCCCCAGCACCCATGAGAGACAGCTGAAAATGATGGGTATAGCAGGTTAAATAAATAAAAACTGGTGCTGGCCAGCAGAGCCAGGAAGATCCTGGGAGTGCTCTGTCCAGCCAGCCTAGCTGAGAGAACAAGGCTCAGGTTCAGAGAGAAACCTTGTCTCAAGGGAATAATGCGGAGAGGCGAAGGGTACCTGATGGCTTCCTCTGGCCTCTGTGTGTATATACTCCAGCACAAATATGTGTCCATATATGTGGGAGCATACACACACACACACACACACACACACACACACACACACGCGCGCGCGCGCGCGCGCGTGCACAAGTGCTCTAAAAATAAAGTGGATAGTGACTGAAGAATAGAGGAGGACCTCTGGCTCTCCACACAGACTCCCCAGCTCACTTCTGCGACTTAATACTTACTGTAGGCAGGACTGAGTGTCATGGCAGTGGGCTTCCAGTCTCCAGTTCAATGTATTTTTAGCCTAACCTACAGAGAGATAGATGCCGAAGCACTAATTATACCCAGCCTTGGATGGTTTGGATGGTTTGCTCTGATACACTGCTTTGAGACTAAGCTCCATGTAGTCCAAGCTGGGCCCTCAACTCACTATGCTGCTGGGGATAAGCTGAGATTCCAGCCTCTACTTCCAGAGCACTAGGAGAAAGCCAGGTATATGCAGCCACATGGGGTCCATGTGCTGCTGGGGATAGACCCAGGGTCTGATGCCTGCTGAGCAAGAGCTCTTCTTCCAAAGGAGCTATAGCCTCAGTCTCATTTTATTTTATTTTATTTTATTTTATTTTATTTTATTTTATTTTATTTTAAAAGGTCCAGTTGTGATGCATTACCTACCATTATCTACGGGGTGGGTCCATTCCCAGAGTCTGCAATAATTCTCCAGTAAACTTCCCAGTACTTCTTCCCAGTCCCTAGATCAGTAAGACAGGAGAAGAGAAAGTAGAGGGGGGGTAGAGGGGGAGGGGAGGGGGAACTGCTCACATGCTGCTCACAAGAGAAAGGAAGGTTTTATAGGTGGTCAAAGCCACTCACTAGCTCAGAGAGTGAATGGCTGGCTTCTCATAGCTTTCTGGGTGCCTTGTGTCACCAAAAGCCTTGTGGAGGTCAGCCTTCTTGGTGTGTGGGGGGTGGTGGAGTGGGGAGATGGGCCCCAGCCTTAGGCCTTCTCCCCAGAGTCATCTGGTTCTGATTTTCTTTTTGTTTTTTTGTACTGGGGACACCCGCTTTAGCAAATGGTTCTTACTTGAAACTAGGACAGAGTCTTTGTCTCTAGATATATCTCAGCTAACTAAAATCTCCTTTGACTTCAGGATAGTTTCAGTAGTAGTAACTGTCATCCAAGGTGTTTCATGGACAGAAACTCATATTTGTCTATGTAAAACTGATGTGACATAATTATCGCACCCATGGTCAATGAGCATCCAAACAGGACTGCCACCAACGTCTCACAGGCTGGGAGAGAGCTGTACAAGTATGGAGACTGGCGCTCAGATCCCTGGGCTCCCCCTCCCCGGCACAAAAGCTGGCAGGCATGGTGGGCCAGCAATCGCAGCACCTGGGAGACCGGCACAGGGGCAAGTTAGCTGGGGACTAGCCAGAATTGGTGAGCTTCCGGGTCAGGAAGGGACCCTGCCTTAGTAAATAGGGAATGATTCAGGAAGACACTTGACCTCAACTTCCACCTAAACACATGAGCACCTGCACACACTTAGGGCACACACACACACACACACACACACATCACATACATGTGCAAAGCAACCTGTCACTTTTTAATCTTGATGCATAATAAACGATACTGAGTCCCTGTTTTCATCGTGCTTCTAACCAATGGGAGGGTGGAAGTGAGTCCTCTAGTGCATGGCCTTCCCTGCATTGGAAAGCCCCTGGCCCGCCCTGGGCACCTCTCTCCGCTCCCCTCCCCAACTGCCTTGCTCGGAGGCTGGCCTGACAGCGTCCTTTCTCCTGTTCAGGTTTGGGAAGTTGCTCCTCCTGCTCCCATCTTTGAGGTTCATCACGGCTGAGCGCATTGAACTCCTCTTCTTCCGAAAGACCATCGGGAACACGCCAATGGAGAAGCTCCTGTGCGATATGTTCAAAAACTAGCGGGGGCGCCCAGTGTGCTCAGGCGCCCGGGCAACACGTCATTGACGCTAAATATTTCCCTGGCTTTCTCATCCAGTAATTCCACATGCAGGTATTTGTACGTAGCAGAAATGTCGCCCAGGATATATTATTGGCATATTCATAGCTGTCTTAATCTTAATACCCCTAATTCAATTTGGACAGTAGATTGCATGGATGTATTGTTATAGTCATAGGAGAAACCACTGTGGCAAAAATAAAACATAAAAACGAGCAGTCGGCCCATGAGACATGGAGACATTTCACGGCTGGAAGTTGAGCAAAAGCCAGGCATGTTTATCCTGTGTTCAAGACCAGAGGCAGGGAGGGAAAGGGAGGGAGGTGGGAAGGAAAAGAAAAGGAAATGAAACAAAAAAAGAATAGACTGATAGAGAGAAAGCCAGAAGTCACCTCTGGGTGGGGGTGGGGAGTCAGAAGAGGGGAAATCGCCTCCTGCACTCGGAATGCCCTTTAACTGAAGCCAGATGATAAGTTGCTAGTCATTAAAACTCATTGAGCACTTAAAATCCACACACTTTGCTGTATTCTGTTTGACCTTAGTTAAAATAAAACCAGAAAACTGTGTCCAGGCTCTCTGTTTGAGGACCTGGAAGACATGAACACAAGATCTTTTGAGTTTTATCTGGGTTCATTCCAAGTCAGAGTCCAGGTGCCATGAATTCAGGCTCTGGGCAGTTTCCCACGGGATCTTCCTTCTTCCTGTAAGGCACCCTCTTGGAGCAAGAGGGAACAACAGCCTCTGTGTGTGTGTGTGTGTGTGTGTGTGTGTGTGTGTGTGTGTGTGTGTGTGTGAAGAGCTCTTCATTATCATCCTTTTTTTTTTAAGATTTATTTATTTACTTCATGTATGTTTGAGTACACTGTCACTATCTTCAGACACACCAGAAGAGGGCATTGGACCCCATTACAGATGGTTGTGAGCCACCATGTGGTTGCTGGGAATTGAACTCAGAACTTCTGGAAGAGCAGTCAGTGCTCTTAACCACTGAGCCATCTCTACAGCTTCATTATCATCCTAATTCCCCATGGAAACACCTGGCTCAACAAACCCTCGTTTACAAAGAGAAACCCAGGCAAGTCCGTGAGACCTGGGGCATCATTATAAATCGTTATACTGGCTGGCTGTGGTCCAGCAAAGAGCACTTGCTTTTGATATGTCCGAAGCCCTGGTTTGGGTTCCCAGCAGCACTCAGAGACACAGGGTTTACATGTCAGGCAGTGTGTACAGCAGCAGTGAGCTGGGCACTCAGGTTGTGTTGTCTAATCCCCACATAACTGCACAGAGGGTCAGTTGTCACACTCTCTGAATACACTAAGACTTTGTGGACTCCCACAGTGTTGAACGGACACTGGCTGCTCAACTATGACGCTGCTTCCTCCCTCCTCCTCCTCCCTCCTCCTCCTCCCTCCTCCCCCTCCCTCCTCCCCTCCACTCCGGGATCAGCTAGAGCATTCTGTTATGTTTCCTGTCTTCAGAGAAGAAACGTATGGTTCTGGAAGAAAAATACTGTGTGAGAAAGACACAAGAAGTCTTGGGGTTCCCTGGCTTTTGACTTTCATTTGACTACCCATAGCTGCAAAGACAGACTCTCTCTCGGCACAGGAAATGGTGGAAAGGTGGGCCAGGCTAAGAGATGAAAGAGTTTGACCAGTACTGCTCGGTGAAAGACCTTCACACCAGAGCAGGTCAAATACTGGAGATTCTGTCTTCTAAATGCGTCAGCCTGTGGCTAGCAGGATGGCTCAGTGGGAAAAATGACAATAGTCACCAAGCCTGGTATCGGTTTGAGCTTTGGGACCCACATGGTGGTAGGAGAAAACAGTCTTCTACAGGTTGTCCTCTGACTTCCACATGTACATACTGTGACATGTGTGTACCCAGCCACATAAATAAGTAAATAAATAAATAATGAAAAGCATCAGCCTGGGCTGTTATTGGGTTGTCTCATGACTGCATTGCTGTTACGTGCCATAATTTCACATCAGGAGTTTATGCCTGTCCGTAACTTACGGCCTGAACAAGGATGCCCAACGAGAAACATGGTTGAAACAGGCCACATCTGCTCAGCTCAGTTAGCTTACAAGCCGGCTTTTGATAACAGTAAGAGTGCAAAGGTGCCCTGCTGACGTTCTCTGGCAAAGAACTCCGGGGTTTTCCAGGAGGAAGTCTTGGAGAACTGAAGGAGATAGTTAAGCCCAGTCATCTCCCTCTGCCTGGTTTCACAACCAGACGCTCCTCCAAGGGTTTTCCCTTGTTGCAGAAACACCAGAAAGGAAAAAAAAAAATACGTGTTTTGGTTTGGATCTTAAATGTCACACGGAGGTGTGAGAAGCTTGGGCACCACCCAGTGCTTGGGCACAGAGGGGAGCTGGTGCAACCTTTAAGAGGCGGTCCTATTGGGAAGGAAGGTGGGCGGCAACTGCAGGCTCTGGCTCCTCCTTCTAGCACTTTGTCCTCAGAACACCTGACCAGCTGCCTCTTCTTCTGCCAAGTGAAAGCAACGGCTACAGTCAACCATGGATGAAACTGTGAGCCAAAACCTTTCTTTTTTTAAAAAAAAAAAGTTATTTTAAATGTGTGTGTGTGTGTGTGTGTGTGTGTGTGTGTGTCGCTCGTTGGTGTAGGCGCCTGTAGAGCTCAGAGGTTTTAGATCCCTTGGAGCTGGAAATACAGACAGTTGTGAGCTGCCCGAAATGGGTGCTAAGAACTGAACTCGTATATTTTATCGCACTAATACATGGCAGATGGTGAAGGCTTTCTTTTGGGTCTTTTCTAAGAGACTTGTTTGGTTTGGTTTGGTTTGGTTTCTGCCCTCAGTGCCAGAAGCATGCTCAGCTGTGAAGCACCATGAACTTGCCTTTGGCTTACCCAGACTTTTTCTTGGGAAACTTCCGTTTTCAGGTTCTTACGAAGATGTTTCTTCTCTACTCCCCAGCCAGGTATTTTAAGCAGGAGGGGCCGGGAATGACTTCAAGATGACCAGAAAGATCAAAATTAGTAACTAAAACCAGAGAGTGAAAGCCAGGCCTGCTACGGCTACCCTACCTCGGTGGGTGGGCGTCCTTGGACTTTGTCACTAGACTATGTGCTCGGTTTGGGCTGGGGACCTTTGTTGTGCCTGCTCTGCTCCAAGCAGAAGCAGAAGCAAGAGGGTGCTGGGTGTGGGTGGTCTGAGTTTGCTTGAGAAGTAGCCACCTGGAGCCTGAAGCCACGTACTCTTTGTCATAGATGCCCACAAGATTGGATAGCTAAGTACGACTACGCCAAATAAACTTTCACGGTTGTCCCTGACTCAAAGAGAGACCATACTGCCAGCCAACCTAGGGAAAGAATAATTAAAAGAAAAACAACTCACATGTGATCTGCCTGTAGGGTCAGCTCACACCTTTCTGCTCTTAGGGATTTGGAAACAGAAAGGGTTTTTGTGGACTCCGTCATCTCTGGGCAAGTTTTAAAACTATCATTTCTCAGTTTTATTTGGCCAGTTACTGACAATGTAAGAAACAACACTCACTCTTCTTATTCTCGAAGCAGGAAAAGGCCGTCTCAGAATCTTAAAGATCAAAGGTAAATTCACTCTCTTTTTTCCATTTCACCTCAGACCTGGCTTGCTCCCAGTCAGGATGTAAGCACCTAGCCAAAGGACCCAAGACAGGAAATTCTTCTCCTGGGAAGCTGACATCTTTTGAGTGATGATTGTAACCCTGGCAGCTAGTGAGAACTGGAGACAGTAGACCCAGTTAAAGGGGACAGAGGACAAGTCCCAGAGCCACTGTCCTTAACTCGGAGAATGGAATTAGTATTAGTTAGCAGAGGATACCTGGGGAGGATAATAGATGTCTTGATACTCAGGGAAGGCAAATGACTTTCCCTGATGTCACACAGTAGGGCAGCAGAAACGACAACACAGGACTGAATTCTTCCCATTGCTAAGTGTTACTCTGCCATTCAGGGAAAATATAATTCATCTCACTGAAGTCAGATCTCCTGCAGTCGTGAGATGGCCATTTAACGAGAGAAGTGCTAACTTTGCATTAATTACGCACTTACTGTCGGCATAGTTAGCATCGGTACCTGTCAATTTGACCCAACCCTTAGTCACTTGGGAAGAAGGAACCACTACTGAATTGCCTCCGTTAGATTCAACTGTGCGCATGTCTGTGTGGGCATTTTCTTGATTGCTAATTGCTGTAGGAGGGCCAGTGCATTGTGGGTGGTGCAATTCTGCCTGGGCCTGGGCAGAATAAGGAACTGAGCAAGCTAGTAAGAGATGTCCTCTGTGGTGTCCACTTCAAGGTCCTGCCTTGCGTTCCTGCCTCAGCTTTCCTTAGGGATAGTCTGCAAACTGTGAGCGGAAACAAACCCTTTCCTTCCTGGTGTTGCTTTGGTTACAGCAAGAGAGACCAAACTAGAACAATTGTCTTCACTGTACCACCTCTATCTACCTTGCCTTCTTCCTGCCTTTTTGTGGTCCCCAGTAATCATCCATGTAAAAAACTTACAGGGTGACCTGAATTTCATGACTGCCTGCAACTCCAGCTCCAGGGAATCTGACACCCTCTCTGACTTCCAAAGATGCCCACATACACGTGGCACACCATTCATTCATTCATTCTCTCTCTCTCTCTCTCTCTCTCTCTCTCTCTCTCTCTCTCTGTCTCCCTCTCCCTTCCCCTCTCCCTCTCCCTCTCTCTCTCTCTCTCTCTCACACACACACACACACACACACACAGACACACACACACACAAATAAGAATGAAAAACTTTTAAAGAGTTCCTTTCGGTTCACATCATCTCTGGTATCCATTTACTTAATGACAGCCATTCTAACTGGGACAAGATAATGTCTCAATAAAGTTTCGATTTACGCTTTCCTCAAGACTAAGGATATTGAGCATTTGTCATGTATTTATTTGCCATTTGCATTTTGCTTTGAGAAGTGTCTGTTTAGATCATTTGCTGATTTTAAAACTGGGTTAGGTGACCTTTAAAACTTACATTTTTCAAAATATATTCTAGCTATGAATCATCTGTCAGACGAGTGGCTAGCAAATATTTTCTCTCATTCTGTATGGAGTTTTTTGTTGAGGGTTTCTGTTTTGTTGGCTTTTTATCGGCTGTTGGCAACCGACATGGAAGTCTTGTACCTGCTACTTCCCCAGCCTGGTGGTGGCCACCGCTCTTGTCAGGTGCCTTTGAAGTTCATTGCTGTCAGTCAGGTTTAGCTTTAATTTCCGGTGCTTTGGAGTCCTCTCCAGAAATTGCCTGTGCCAATGTGTTGAAGTGCTTCTTCGATGTTTTCTCCCAGAAGTTTCAAATTTTCAGATTTCAGACTTCGGCTTTGGATACATTTTCATTGACTGTGGTACAGGGTGAGGAGCCTGGGTCAAGTTTCAGTTTTTGGCTTGAAGATGTCCAGTGTCCCCAGCGCCATTTTTTTTTTCCTTTGAACCAGTTGACTGAATTTGTGTGCCCAGGCCTGTCTGAGATAGGATTCTGTCCTGTTGGTCCAGGTGTCTGTATGTCCATGCTGTGCTGTTTTATTGACTGTGGCTCTGTAAAATGTCTTGAAATCGGGTATTATGAGGCCTCCAACATTGTGCTTGTTTTTACTCAAGATTGCTTTGGCTTTTTGGAATCGTCTCTTCCATATGAATTTTGGGATCTGTTCTGACACTCTCATGGCAATGACGTTGACTCTATAGGTTACTTTGTATGCTATGTAATTTAATAATGTTAATTATGTAAATCTCTCATTCTAAGGGAGTCCTTTTAAATGTTTTCTTCCATTTCTTTCATCAGCTTTGCATAAACATCTTCACTTCCTTAGCTTTGTTTGTGTGGCTATTGTGAATAAGAGTGATTTCATGATTTCTTTCTCGGCAAATTTATTATTGACATATGGAAAAGATAGTGTTGGGTATTTTTTTAATATATATCCTGATAGTTTAATGTATATATTCATTTCTAATCATCTTTTGGGAGACTTTGTGGTTTTCAATGTATAAAAACGTTCATCCGCAAATGGATATTTTACATCTTTCCCAATTGTATACCTTTTTTTTCTTTCTTTTACTTGCCTAACAGCTATGGTCAAAATGTCTAGTACCGTGCTGAATAAAATCTGTGAAAGTGGACAGATGGACAGACAGCCTTGTCTTGTTCCTTAGAGAGAGCACTCCATTTCTCCTCAATTCAGTATGATGTTGGCTGTGGATTTATTCTTCAAAGCCATTGTCATGTTGAGGTCTGATCCTCTATACCTTATTTCTTTAGGCCCCCTTCCCCCACCCCCTGCCACCAGTCAGGGGTTCTCTGTGTAGCCCTGGCTGTCCTAGAACTTACTTTGTAGACCAGCCTGGCCTTGCACTCAGAGATCCTGCTTCTGCTTCCTGAGTGCTTGGGTGAAAGGCATGTACCACCACTGACCAGTAAGATCAGTTTTGTTTTTTAATCATAAAGAAATTAAAAATTTTTCAAATATTTTTTTTCCTGCATCGACTTGATTCTCCACTCTGTTTGCATACCTTATTCATTTGCATATATGGAATCAGTTTGCATCCCTGGAATGAAATTAACTTGATAATCTGTATGATCTTTGTTTGAGACAGGGCTTCATTATGGAGCCCAGGTTGGTCTGGTCCTCACTATGTAGCCAAGGCCTATGTCAAACCTTGATCTTCCTGCTTCAGCCTACAGGGCTGGGGTCCGAGACGCACTACCCTGCTTGCCTTTTAGTTGTAGGATTGTTCTGTTGTCTAATTTCATTCTCTCTTCTTTTGTTGAGGGTTTTTCCATCTGTGTCCACCAGGAACCTATTGACCTGATGGAGCTGGTTTGAAAGGAGTCCCTCTCTTCCAAAACTGTGGAATAGCCAGAGAGAACTCTAAACTTGATGAAACTTAGCAGCAAAGCCATTCAGTTCTGTAATTTTCTTTCTTGGAAAAGGGTTTCAATGTTGATTCAAGCTCATCATCAGTTATAAGTCTGTCAAGTTCAGAACCTCTTGGTTCAGTTTTGATAGGTCATATGTGTCCAGATATTTGTTCATTTCTTATAGATTTTCCATTTCTACAGCATATAAACTCTTCAAAACAATCCCTGGTAATTCTTTGTAGGTCGGTGGTATTACTTGCCATTGCAATGTCTCTAGTCTTCTCTTTTTCCCTCTTGATTAGTTAAGCTAAAAGTTTGTCAATTCTGTTTTGTTTATCTTTCTAACACAACGACTCCTTGACTTATTCATCTTTGATAATATCTTTTCAGTCTATATTTTATTTCCACTTGGGTTTTTTTTTCTTCTTCTGAGACAGGTTTTCTCTATGTGGCCCTGGCTGTCCTGGAACTTGATTTGTAGAGCTAGTTGGCCCTGAACTCACGCAGATCTGCCTGCCTCTGCCTCCTGAGTGCTGGGACTAAAGGCATGTGCTACTGTGCTTGGCTCCATTCTGACCTTTACTACCTTTCTCCTATTAATTTTGGGTTAGTCTTAGCTTCTGTGAGTCTCTGCAATGCATCATTACTAGGTTGTTCAAAAACCTTTCCTCTGTTCTTTTTAAAGATGCGAATTTACCCTTAGACACTTTTCACTTCTACAGCTGTGTGTGCTGCCACACCACAGGCTCTGGCGTGCTGTATTCCCACTTCTGTCCATGTGTTTCCAGAAATTTAAACTTTTTTTCTAACTTCCTCAGTGACATACTGTTTTGTCTCCATGAACTTGCATAGTTTCTGAAGTTTCTCTCATTGAATGGTAGTGCCATTCTATTGTGATCAAAAAAACAGATACTTCAATTTTTGTGATTTGTTAGGATTTGTTCTATTGCCTTTAACATTTGGAATATCCAAAAGAATATTTTATGCACTGAGAATGTACATTCTGCAGCTTCTATATGGAACGTTCTACACATGTCTGTGAGGTCCATCTCATGTACAGAATAGTTTGACTCAGACGTTGCTTGTTTTTTCTTGTCTAGATGGCCTGTCTGTTGATGAAAGTAGAGTATTATTGAACTTCCTCTCTACCTCTCCAGTGTTTATTTTCTAAACTTAGCCCTAGCGTTATGTGCATGTATTCACAATCATATACTCTAACATCTTTATTTTATATTACATTTTATTTGTGCGTGTGTGCCACAGTGAGTGCGTGGAGGTCAGAGGACAGCCTACATGAGTTGGTTCTCTCCTTCACTATGAAGATCCTGTCTAGATCCTGGGGATTGAACTCAAGTCATCAGGGTTGGCAGCAAATGACTACTGTCAGCCCCTCTGATGACCCTGTGTCTCTGTGTGTGATATGAGTGTATACATTGTATGTGTGTGTATGTGCTGGTGGCGTGCACTTGTAAACATTTGATGACCAGAGGAGGCCATCAGGTGTCTTCTGTTATTTTCTGCACTGTTCTTTGAATCTCTTGAGCCTACAGCTTTTATTTTTTGGCTAGGCTGGCAGCCAGCAAGTCCCAGCCATTTTTCTTTCTCTACTTGGACGAACTGATCCTTTAGTCCATATTTAGCGACCTCCTTTGTCTCTTTTGACATCTTCCTCCCTTAGTCTAGTTTCTCAGATAAAAGTACAACAACTACTGCTTACTTTAGGATCCCTTTTGCTTGAAATATTATTTTCCAGCCTTTCATTTCCAGGATATTTCCAGTGACTTTACTGATGAATTAAGTTTCTTATACACAGTATATTTTTTATTCTTATTTTGAGACAAGATCTTGCATGGTCTGGTATCCACTATGTAGCCAAGGCTAGCCTTAAAGTCGTGGTGATCCTTTTGCTGCAGACAGATGAGTGCTGCGATTAAAGGTGTGTACCATAACATCTGGCTTTTAAAAAAATCCATCTGGTCAGTCTATAGCTTTTGATTGAATAATTTGGTCCATTTATATTCAAGATTATTATAGAAATGTAGGCACTTATGCCTGTCTTGATTTTTCTAGTTATTCAGAGCATTACTTTTCCTCGTCCTATCCATCTTTGCAGTTTGTTTGCTGTATTTGATAGTCTGATTCTATTTTTGTGTTTATTCTTCCAGTGGAACTCACACTTTCACATGCTGTTGTGGTGGCAGTTCCCTTCCTTTCTAGATGCAGTACCTGCTTAAGTCTTGCAGTCATGAATTTCCCCAGCTCCTCAACTCCGAAGATCTTTACTTCTGAAGGATAGCCTTGCTAGGTATAATAATCTTGATTGGAAGTAATTTTCTTTCAGAACATGAAGAGTGGCATTTCATTTCCTGGTATCCTATAGGGTTTGTTCTGGAAAATCTACTGTAAGCGTAGTAAGGTTTCACGTAGATGTCTTGTGCATTTTTTCTTTGGTGATGGTCTTTTCTGGTTGTCTGTAAACTCCTTGCATATGGATGTCCATGTCTTGTCCATGATTAGGAAAGCTGTCCACTATTATTGCCCTTGAGAGTTTTTCCATACTGCAAATCTTTGTCTCTTTGCCTTTGGGTAATTCATGAACATGTGATGATTTAATAGTATGCCACAAATTTGTGTGCTCTCCTCATTTTTTCCCCTAAAGTGAGTTAAGAATACTTGTCTTCAAACATAAACATTTTTCTTCCACCCAATCTAGTCTATTGTTGCTCTCAACCAAAAATTTTAGTTGATATATTATGGATCCCTTATTCCTAAGATATATATTTTATTTTTTTCTTTTCCGAATATCTCATTCATATCCTACCTTGTCATCTGTGATTATCTAAATGTTTGTATTCTTTTCAATTTTACTGAGCTTTAAAACATAATTCCATCTATTCCTGTTTCTTTGGGATTTATTACTAGAGCTACGATCCTCATTTATTGACTTGCATGTTTGTATATATATATGGGTGTACATGTCAGTGTGCTTGTGGAGATCAGAGGACAACTTGTGGGAGTCAGTTCTTTCTTTCCACCTTATGCGTCCTAGAAGAGCTAGTCCATTAGCCTTGGCTGCAAGTGTCTTTACCCACAAAGCAACTAGGCGCAGCCCTTTCTTTGGTAAACCAGGCAGTCTGTCTGCTTTGACCACTTTGAGGGAAGTCACTGCAGTTGCTAGGACAACTGTAACCACACCACTATGGAATTCATCACTCTTGAGTCAGGAAGCCTGGCTCTAGGCAACATTCCCCAACTGTAGAAGATGCCACTCTAGGCAAAACATGCCTTTGCGAGCTTTACATTATCCAGCTTACCTTGCAGCTAGTCTCACTCAGGAATGGAGGAGGTGGCTGGGAGTCGCCGGGAGCTGAGGGCTCTGATTCTCTCAGAAAGCTCAGCGCAGAGATGGGAAGACATGACTAAGAACTCCAGTGACCCAGCAAAAACATTAGTGCAGTGAGGCTTGTGACTGGTAGAGCCAGAATCATATGCATAGCTGTGCCTGGTAAAACTAAAATCTGTGCATAAGCATGCCACAATCTTCTTCTTGCTGTTAAAGCAGGCTATTCTCCACTCCTTGGGCTAACCTGGGAAGTTCCTTCTACCTATTAGGAATTGCACTATTAGCACCTAATAAAAGTATCTTGTGAATGGTCTTTTGCCTACATGTGGTGTGAAAAATTATAGCTGGGTGGTACAGTGAGAAGGCAGGTGAAGAGTTCTAGAGTTCCGAAGGCTGCAATACCCTCAGAAAACCCAGAGCTATGATCTCAATAGTTGCCTAAGAATTCCAGAGACTAAGAACCTAACTATAAAATACGGTGGAGGTCCTGAAAGTGGAGAAGCTGTGGCTTGGATGAAGACGCTTAACATGAGAGCTGAGTCTACAAGGACGTCACATCCTACTGGCTAGAAGACTCTGGAGAGAGCTGAGAAGGGTTCAAGAGTCAAGGGTTCCAACACCACTAGAGAGCTACGTTACAATTCCAGCCGCTAGGTGTTGCTTCTCATCAGCCCAGGGTAGTAAGCTTCTGCCTTGAGCAGCCAAAGCTTTGACGGTTTAGAACCATAAGCGCCTAGTAGTTCTCAAGGCTTAGAGAGCTAAGTGTCTGGATCTAGAAGCCTAGCTTGTGAACCTCTAGAACTCAGGCCAACCACCACTAAGGGGGACTGTCTGCCTAGCCATGTTCAGACAGAGCAATATGCTCCCTCCCCAATCCTGGAAAACAGTCATGAGTGACGCTGTAGGCAACACCCTCTACTCCCAGCCCCATTGTACCATGTACTCAGCAGTGCATTTGACTCAGAGGTACTTCTTGGGCAAAGTTTGGATTACAAGGCAGCCAGTGAATGAGCTAGCACAATACATCTATGGGTTCTCAGAGAGAGGAACATGTAGGGTTTTCTGACCCCTGGAGCCATCCAGATTAAAACAGAAGTCCTCTTCTTAGGTAGCTCCTAGCTACAGCATTGAGGGCTCACAGGAAGATGATGTAAGAATTGTTTTCAAAGCAAGGCTATTGTGCAGACTTTAGGTTAGCTATCTAAGCAGGGGTGCGTTGTGAACCATTCCCAACAGCTGGGATTGCCAGCATCCACACTGGCTGTGTGACCTGAGACTTTTTCTCCTGCATCTCTATAGAGGGGCAGTTTTCCTTCTCTGTTGTGAATGAGGCGGGGTCTTGCAGGTATCAGAATAATTTGTTTTTACTCTAACTTTGTCCCAAGCCTCTGAATTTTACAAGTTTCTGATGTCCTTCTCTCAACTATCCCTCACCTGAAAATTCAACTATACATTTGTTTGGGTTTTTTTCTTCACAGGAGGTTGTTGCAAAGTGCCTCTAGTTCTCCGTCTTGCTATTCCCCCTAAAATGTCTTGACCTTGGCTTTCTCTTCTTCAGTTGAGTTCTAACAGCTGACACTTCTGCATGTATCAGCTGGGAATTGGATCCTTTCCTTTAATCTTATTAGTATGAGAAATCAGTGGTGTTCCTTTGGGTTATGAGTCTGATTGGAAGCCAGAAAACAAAACCACACATATTGGACTTCTGGAAGCTTTGTTCTTTAATGAGCCGTGGAGTGATTTGTTCAGCAGGCTGCTTTTGTGTAGCTATACAGTGCATACTCCAAGTGACGCAAACTGCACTTTATACAAATGTTTTGCCCCCTTCAAAAAAAAAAAATGAAATTACAAAGTGCTGCTGATTTCATTAGGAATGTAGTCAGTTCTGTGAATAAGTCATTCTTATAGAACTCTTAAACAGTAAACTGGCATACTTCACAGGATGTGTCCTTTTATAATACACAGTATTTCAGAATTTTACACTCACCATACTTATAAATTACTTTGAATCCATTAAAATAATATAATACTAATCTGTAGTCCACACCTTTCCCGTAGTGAATACAAATACTTGGTTCAAGAGGTGCAACTCTTCTGTGACCTAAGAAGGCTGATAAATAGGCATTAAGAGTGGATGGGTGACAAGGTGACCAACCCATTGCTAGGGCTTTTTTTGAAGTTTAAGCCAGGAGATCAGTAAGATCTAATACACTGGAGATTACCCACTTAACACCGAAAGTGTGAGAATGTTCCAGAGAAATGTGGTCTCCTAGGGATACACAAAGTCAGGTCTTCTACAAATATCTAAAAGTTTTACTACTAAGGCCAGCATGGTGTTGGGGCACAGTGCTGGGAAGTTATCACAAGTGTGTGGGTGCATATAACACACCATTCAACATAGAAGAATGCAGGGTCCACATCTATTTCCCCACCAAAAATTTGGACAACTTCTTTCTCTAGTTAAAACTCTCAACTTCACACACCTGAGAATCCTTCCTACACTCTAGCTTATTAGTTACAGTTTAAAACACACCTCACAGGCATAAAGGTGGGACAATACAACCTTGATGTGTCACCTCATGTCAGCACACTTCTGTGGCACTGTCTCTGCCTGAGAGACACAGAATAGCCTTCACACTCTATGCAAGGTAAGAGTGACAGGTTTCCAAAGCCTGAGAGTTGGCCCTAGTGACCTGTGCCCTGAACTCACATCCGTTTGTCTCTCTTAGCAACACTCACATCTCCATTTGTGTCTATGACCCAGAATGGTCAGACAATGGAAATGGCAGGAAGTACAAATATGTGCAAACTAAGCACGTCACCTCCCTGAATCCTGCCTGCATTTGCTGTAATTTGCTTCAATCTGTGGTGCAAAATGTATTGCTTCTGCTACATTTTCTATGATACACAGCTACAGACACATTAAATGGGTAAGAAAAACAATGTAGGAGTTACTGTGGACTAGAAGTATGTGCTGTAACTAGAATGCTCTGAAGTTCGTAGCACAGGTTCCACAGGTGAGCATTCTGCTGCTGCCACAGAGTGTCTTTTGGTGCATTTTAAGATTGAAGAAAGGCAGCCAGACAGCCTTAATAGTGAGCCGGATGTGGCTCTGTATCATGAGTGACTGCAGTGTTGCTATGTGGTGACTTAGAGGCTCTGATAAGAACCAATGGAGCAGAACACCTGACACTACTGAGTTATGGCTTCGTCTCTATCAGACCAATAGTACCTACACTTTGCCGAGACAGTCTTACGACTGTGTGGATTTCCCCCACCCCATCCTGACGGCTTGTTAAATGATTTTAAAAAATCCACAAATCTAGCAACTGAAAAAAAAAGTTTTTATTTAATTTTATTCAAATTCAGGTTTTAGGTCCCTGAGAAAAATTATAAAGTCTTTAATATTGATTACCTAGTTCCTACAAAGTGACCTATGTAGGTAGTTTTTTTTTTCTTCAGCCCCAAATTTACTTTATAGAAATTAAAAAAAAAAAAAAAAGAGCGTAAAACTTTAGGTGGGAGAATGTGTGTCAAGTGCTGGGTTCCAGGACATTCCTCTGAAACAAAGGAACCTGTTCTGAGCCAAGTGGAGAGCAACAGTTACCACCCAGTAGCAGCTACTTTCCCCAAATCATAAAACAGACTGTGTAGCCGTAAAGGCCCAAAGCAGCACCCACCGTATCACAGCCACGCTGGCTTCCTTTACAACAGTTCCCAAACTTCTTGTTAATGCTTGAGGGATATAAAAGTTAACCTTTACTGAATGACCGTCATCATTGGGGAGGTTTTCAAAGCTTCCTTCATGTGTCTCAACGCTGAACACATACCAGGGAGAGGGAAGACTCCAGCCACCATGAGCTGCTGTGCAAAATACTGCTACAAGTCTCCTCATCTGCAGAGCCGGCCAATGACCACTGCAACAGTGGCATGAGGTGCAGTGTTGTGTAGGAGGAGAGACCTTGCCTTAACAAAAGACTTCTATTCTCATAACTTCAAACCAAAAAAAAAAAAAAAAAGAAGAAGAAGAAAACTAAAATTCAGGTTATAGATGGTAAAAAGCTCTTTTTGTAACAGTGCATGTGGTAGTTAGACAAAATGTATTTAGTGACTTTAAAAATAAACATTTCACATACTTAAGAAATGGTATCATGTCTCACTTCACATAACATTATAAATAGCAAAAACAGAGTTCTATTCCCACAATTGCTAGTACATGATGCTTCCGACATTATAACTTATGGAAACTACCAGTGATGAAAAGATGCCTTACTTCTCCCTCACCCCAGGGGTAAGTGGCTCTCACCACCTGTCTAATGGCCTCTTATCTGTAGGAAGAAACTCCACGGGAATAAGGGGAGCACAAGGTTAAAAAGAACTAGGCATACTATACATGTGTATTTACAGTAAACTTCAGGAACAAGAACATTAACAAAAATAGCTTCAAGTAGTCCTTGATATTTTTTTTTTTATCTAATACTGATGGTCTGAGAAAAAGAAGACAAAAATTAAATAGATCATATTAAAACTTTCTAAGCTTCTTTTGGCAGCTTTTTCTATAACACTCATGCAAAGTTGTATGTGAGTACTCGTAGAGAAGTGATGACATGGTCACATCTATGGTGGTACTCCACCAGCAGATGAACAGGCTCGGATACAGTCTTCAGTTTAAGTCTATACAAAAAGAAAAGCCTGGATCAATCAGGATGATGCCTTCACATTTAGGAACTAAATGTGTCTGTGACATATTATAAACAAACAAAAACCTAGGGGAGTCTGATCTAACAATCAGGGCATACTAGTACAGTATGGCTACCTGAACCTTATCCCAGGAAATATATTTGGCAGGAACTAACCAGGAGTTAAACCAGCACTGATTATAATACCAAATATCAACAAGAGACAACGCATGGCCTCTTCACAATGTGACCAGATAGCTGAGACACTCTGGGCTTAATGGAAATCAGTTCATGTTTCCAAAATATAACCGAGTATTTTGTACTTAAATTTAAAATAGAGGGCTTAGGCATTTTGCTTATAAATCCTTGGGGAAATCTTTATATTCTATCCCAGTTCCTAACTATTCCAATACAAACTCGAAAGCTTTTGCCTTCATGGTTAACAGAGATTTGTATGTTTTTTTTAAAATGCTATAAATGACAGCATCCCTCAGGATCACAATAGCCCCCTAGTTCAACAACTATCTGTGGGAAGGAAAAGGAAGGTGGGCAAGAGGCAACTACTGTTGGCCAAAATACCCCAGGTCCCAGGGGGCTTTGTTTAGTGGAATCTCAAATCAAATACAGCAGCCAAGGCACAGCTGGCCCATCCCTAGCAAACTCTAAGAGGCCACTTCTGCCAGAAGCCCAGTGATCCAGCACACAAACTGTCTGCTGAAACAAGGCAGGACCATTAGGACTGACTGTTACAAACAAGGTGACCAGAAGAGGCCCCGAAGATGAGATGTGGGGACACATCTGTCCGTTTAGACCATAAACTCATTATTTCCAAACAGTGGTAGTTGCTGTGTGGAGCTGCAGTCTGAGTCCACAGTTTTCTTTCGGCCAGATGTGACTGTCCCCTCTGGGGTCTCTTTGGTTTTCTGAGGTGAGTTTTTCACATTCTTTAGTTTTTGTTTGCCCTTTTCAGGGTTGAAGGTTCCTCTGCTGATGAACTGAGGCCTGTCTTCTAGGGATTTGGCTTGGCCTAGTGGTCCTTCCGTTCCCTGGGCCTCACAAGCTGAGGCAGCTCGGTAAAATGGAGACTTGGAATAAATCTGAAATCGCTTTCTAGTGCCATGAGATGATGTAGTGTTTGACAGACATGGAGAAATGGAGGAGCTGACTGAGTCCAAAGAGTCTGGCTGCTTTCTTAGCTGCTTTCGCAACTTGCTTGAAGGCTCAGACTTGCCAGCTGCTTTCAGGGAGCTAAGTGCAAAACTTCTCTCTAAAAACAGAAAATAAAGTTGTACATGATAGTGTCCACCTATGCAACATCATGTGATGAATAGAAGCTACTGTTCACATGTGAAACTGAATGGGTAAAAAGTCCTGAGGGTCTAGTTAATCTATTTTGTATAGAATCATTATTTTAAAAGCTATCTTGGAGCTGGCCTCAATTTAGATCTGTCTGTCTCCTGAGTCTGGGATTAAAGGTATGCACTACCAGACCAAACCTGAGAAAGCTTTTTTTAAAAAAACATTAAAAATAAAATTATGTATTTTTTACGTGTGTGGGTGCTTTGCATGTGTGTACGTACAACAAGAGCATGTCTGGTGCCCTCAGAGAGGCCTGCAAGGGGCATCAGATTCCCTGGGACTGGAGTTGCAGATCATTATGACCCACCATGTAGGTACTGGAAACTGAACCCAGCTTAGAACTCCAGTAAGTGTTCCTAACCATCTTATTCCTTCTTTACAAAACAAATTGTATCTCTAGTTTAATATATCCATTTATTCGATATCTCAAAAACGGTACCTTCAGAATCCATATTCAAATTTTCCGAGCTATCAGCAGTCCCAATAGAAGCCTCAGACTCAAGGGTTTCATCATCAGAGGCACGAGGTTCCAATACAAGCATCTCAAATGTTAGTTCTTCCCTATGAAACACAATCAGCAAATCCATTAATATAATAGGAGAAAGACGACCAGAAGGCATTCTATGAAAGTAAACAGCAAAGCTAAACAGCAAAGGCATTCTTCCTGTCCCACCACGGTGATGATGAAGAGGATTTATTTACAGGTAAAGTAATAGGAATGCATGAAAGTACAAGGTGGTAACAAATCTGTGAGGCTGGGGTGGGCAGGTTGACACAGGTTGTTACAACTGCTGAGAGAACTCTGGACTGAGTTCAAGATTCCAAATTCACTCATTTCTGGACTCCAGCTTCCTCATCCAGAAAACAAACTAGATTGTCTCCAAATTTCTTTTTGGCTCTTAAGCACTATTTTCAGATGCAGCTTTACTAACTAAACACAGACTTTATCTTCTACTTTGACCATATCAAAGCTTTTGGATAAGTAAAACACTGAGATTTTCTGACAAGTTTGCATTATCTCTGGCTACAGTACATTCTAATTTTTCAGGATCACCTACCTGTCTCAGTAATGTCCCTTCATATTTTACAGTTACTGAGATTTGGCTTTTAACCTTATTTTCTTAACTAGGGCCCTGGCCACAGTTTGATCAATTTCTGTTAGTACCTTTAAAAAACAAAAAAACTCACTTCAAAATCCTAGTACCAAAATAGCTTTATGTCTCCAACAGTTTTCCTCTACACAATGAACTTCCTCCAATGAACGATCATATAGCTTGTCAATTCCTATAAATAAGCCAGCTCTGGATCTAATTATTTCTCCTCTTTAAATAGCCTGAAATCTGCAGATCATCTTTTCAAGGACAGCCTTCTCAGTAGCTCATTCTTTCCAAAAGCAGTCACATCCTTGAAACTTATGCTTACACTTCTGCACTTTCTCTTCCCTAACAATTTCCTTTTTATCCCTCTGTATCTTCAATCTCATGTTCATCAGGGCTGAGGGCAGGCCATCTTTTAAGACCTGGCTAGTAACTACTGCCTCACTTTTCCACAGCTGAGGCTTAGCTGCTTCTCAGTTGCCCTAAGTTACAGAAACAATCCTGATACTAAAGTTTCTCGATTCTTCATAAATCAAGTTCTCAGACTTAAGAGATGAGCTCCAGGGACTCAAGGAAACCTTTAGGAATTCTTAAAGAGTGATCAATGTCAATGAGAACTGGTATATCGTACCTTCAGGGAGAACCATGGATATTCATATTCCTAAGGGGTAGTGTCAACCCCCTCCTGCCAGAGTGATGATGGCGATAACAGAATTTCTTAGCTTTCTCTTTTAAATCATAATAGGTTTCTCTACCCAGTACCCCATATAACCCAGTACTATAGGGGCTGCCTTGTTCTATCTAGTTGTTGGGCCCATGGTCATACTGATTTTTAAACAGTAACATTCATTCATGAAACTGCAACTAACGCCTATGCTTGAAGAGGACTTTGTCTTACTTAGTCAAGGGACTCTTACTCTTCTTTTTGCAAAACCCATCTGTTTATGGAAGCTGGTCTCTGACCTGTCAGGACTATAATACCTCATCCAGGCTCTCCACTGTCCATTGCCTGATGAATCTAGACTAAGATGGCAGACCCTATATATGTGTGCCCTCCTTATTCTACTACTGCTTAGCACCAAGATTCCTATGCCATGGAATTTCCTTCCTGGAGGTGAAAACTTCCACACTTACCCTTAGTATAGGCAACAAGTCTCTGTCAATTCCACATCCCCTGGGGCATCTGACATAGTGCTTGACACATGAGATATTTAATGAAGAAGGAAAAATAAAGGGTAGAAGGAAGGAAACACAACTGGCATCCTCTCTGGGCACTTACTTTTCTTTCTGTAGGTTCTCAATCTGCTCAGTCAGCACTTTTTCCTCCTGCTGCATTGCCGCTTGCTGCTGGTCTGTGATGTCAGTTTCCATGGCTGTGTCACTAGTCAGGGTCTCTTCTGGGACATCGGACATGGAAGGCAATCGGACTATAACAGGGGAGGATGGACTTGGATAGTTTCCTCGATGGATACGCCCCTTTCCCTGCAGAGAGCATTCATTTTAGGAAGTAAACCAAGACTGTCAGTTTGATGTTGATCACTTTGGATAACAAGTGTCCTTCCACCATGTCATGAGAATGATAGGACTCAACAGGCATAGGATATTTAGCAAGATATCAAAAATCCAACAAATTAGGTTAAAAGAATTCTATCAAGAACACTAAAAAAAATGGACATACATTCTAGCTCTGGGTACTAAGAACCACTGTGCTGAGATGAGAATCTTCTTTTAATCTAAGCTGTATACTAAATAGCTTCAAGCCAATTCAAACTGAATTCTGTGATCACAGGAGCCAAATTTCAGGTGCTCAAGAGCCAGAGGCAGATAGTGGCCACCACACTAACACTGAAGGTACACATTATTTTCAACATTATACTTGAAAGTTCTGACAGTGCTTAACAGTTCCAACCTTGTCAGGACAATCTCTCTGGGAAGATCAAAGAAACATGCCCTGAAACTTAAGTTTTGGAGGAAAAAAAAGTCATATGAGAGATTGCTATTGTAATATGCTTTCTCAAGAACTTTCTATTCTTGAAATGAGGAAGGGAAAAAAAAAACCCACCTCACTATAGTTTTAAACTGGTTTCCTTACTTATAACTTTAGTTTCTGGTAACAGCCAACTAAGTTCAAGAGATTACATTTTCTGCCAGGAACAAGTAGATCAATATAAAAATGACCACAGACTTGTAGATTCTGGATAGTGAAGGGACAGGAAAGGCGAGCCCAGCAGTTACTGCTGATTTGCAATTTCAGAAGAGGTGGCAGAGTCTGAGCAGCGCTTTGCACACACTATAGTTGACAGTAACAGTTTGGAGCTACATCTAGCCTGTATACACTTTATAAATCTTTATTAGAATAAATTCATTATTATTAATGAATTATCTATGGCTGTTTAGTTCAACAGTGGCAGGGGTGACTGTGAATAGGTTTGATGGCTTACAGCATTTAAAATAGTTACTCTATGACCCTTCTGAGAAAAAAACTTGTCAACCCCTAAAGAACAGAATAAAAGGATGAGTTCCTGCCCCACAGAACCTTCATGCTTAACACTGGGATCTCAAATGTTTGGATTCTAGACAGAAAGGTAAACTGAAATTACCACAGTTCTTAACAGATGGAGTGGCCTAGCTTCAAGTCACCTGAAGGGTGTGTGTGTGTGTGTGTGTGTGTGTCCGTGTATGTATTTGGTATACAAATGTTAAGCTTCTAAGACTGGATTAAAATGATACAAATGTTAGTGCCTAGGGATCTGTCAGGAAAATAGGTAAGCAATGTCATCCCAGGCCTCAAAATACTTTCTACAAATCATTTTCAAATCAAAAGTAACCAGGAATTAAAAAGATAAGACAATGCAAATGAAAACTGGTAAAAACACAGAAAACAAAACTCTTCAAAGACTGTGGCTATCAGAAAAACTTAAAAATAACCTGTTCAAGCAGGTGGGAAAACATAATTTCACTAAACAAAATGGAAGTTAAATCTGAAGAAAATCCAGAATCAAGCCAGGAGAAACAAATGCAAAAGGAAAATTAAATAAACAATGGGAAAAGAGAAAAAAAACAGTAAAAACTGATCCACTGGATGTTTAAACACTAGGTGAATATGAGGCAAAGAGACAGTAGACATTGATATGAGAATATGATATTCTCCGGCAAGAAAGAAATACCCAAGAACAACAGTTAGAGATGCAGGAATGAAAACACACAATGACCATGTACATTATAATATAAGATGTTTTGTATTTAAAATCTACAAATAGCTAAAAAAAAAAAATCTGCTAATAGCAATGAAGTAAGACAATGACTAGCATATTAAAGTCCTTGCACATTATCTAGGAAAAAAAGATAAAAAGTACCAGTTAATGGGCATTGAAAGGGTTAATGATGTGACCCTCAGACTAAAGGAATCTAAGACCTCTAACAGAATAAAAAATGAGTTACTATCAAGGGAGAGGCAAAACAAACAAAAAACAAAAAAACAAAGGTAGCCAGAAAGGAAAAGGCAGGTACAAAACCTGTACAGTAAAACAGATTTAAAATATAAATGAACACTGACTGCTTTGGCAAAAGACTTAGGTTCAGTTCCAGAATCTACATGGTGGCTTACAACCACCGTAACTCCAATTTTAGGGCATCAGATACCTTTTTCTGGCCTCCACCTATACCAGCCATGCCTTGTGGTACACAGATGTACATGCAGGCAAAATACTCATACACATTTTTTTTAAATCTTAAAAATCAAAATATAGTATCAACGAAATGTATATAGATACATCAAATGCTCCTGCTAAAATTGGAGACGTATCAGAAACATAATATGTAAGGGCTATGTAGAAAATATTATTCACAATGATTGAAAGCAGCTGGCGTGCTGGCTCGTCTGTAACCCTAGTACCTGTGAGGCCGAGTCTGAAGCTATCCTAGACTAAGAGTTCCAGGCCAAGTTTACAGATTGATAGTATATCTCAAACAGAAACAAAGTTAAAAGAAATTAATGAAAAGCTGTAGGCATGTACTCCTTAATCTCAGCACTCCAACACTTGGAAGGCAGAGGCAGAAGAATCTCTGTGATTTTGATGCCAGGCCAGTCTGGTCTATACAGTGAGTTCCAGGACAGCCAGGACTACACAGAGAGATCTTATCTCAAAAAACTAAACATTAAAAGCATAGCATAAAGTGAGAAGTGCCATTATAATAGAAGTATATTTCTCAGTGACTAAAGTCAAAATTAGGAAGATTATAGCATTTCCAATGTGTATCTATAGCCATTTCTTAGTGGCTTGAAAAGATCTGAAGTAAACAAGCAGCAGCAGCAGAGAAGATGCAGACAAAGCTGTAGTCAGCACCAAGGCATTAGTTATGCACACACCGTAGAGTACGAGAGCTCTAACAGATGCTGTCCCCACAGAATTCAAAAGGACTACTCCCAATTTATTGGTTTGTTTGTTGCTTTGTTTGGAAGGTTCTGACTATGTAGCCCTGGTTAGCCTGGAACTTATTATATAAACAAGGCTGGCTCAAACTTACAGAGATCTACCTGCCTCTGCCTCCCCAATTCTAAAGGATTGAAGGCATGTGCCACCATGCATGGCTTACGTTGTTTTTACACAGATGAGCAAAACACTAACAAGGTCATTTAAAGGAAGATAATTATAGGGCGATTTTACACATAAACAACAGCAAAAACCCTTGATGCATTAAATACTGTACAGAAGGTTCTAGCTTCTTTAGAAAAACAGGAGGTTCAAGGACTATAAAAGGACAACTAAAACTCTATTTTAAAATGATACAGCTAGAAAACTCAGAGGAGTACTCAGAACAGTTATTAGAAAAGGTGACTTTAGCAAAGTCACAACATGTAAAATAAAAACACAACATAAATTGGATATTTTATGTAACAAGCAACAAAATAAACCTTTAAAATAACATTGATACTATATTTTAAAATGTTACATGATAATAACTAAACTTAAGGATAAGATCTCAACATATAAAATAATAAAACACTTAAGAGAGATCATGATATATATTGAGAGATTATGTTCATGGGTGGAAAAATCAATACTGTTGAAACATCAAATCTCTAAAAAGCAATTTACACAATGCAATCTCCAAAAACAAACACACAAAAACCCCAGGGTTTTGTGAAGGTGACTTCATACTTTGTATGACAATGAGTCACAAGTAGTAAAAACTGAAGAAGATGACTCTTTAAACCTCTTTAAAGTTTACTAAACTCGCCAGGCAGTGGTGGCGCACGCCTTTAATCCCAGCACTCGGGAGGCAGAGGCAGGCGGATTTCTGAGTTCAAGGCCAGCCTGGTCTACAGAGTGAGTTCCAGGACAGCCAGGGGTACACAGAGAAACCCTGTCTCGGAAAAAAAAAAAAGTTTACTAAACTCTTTAAAGTTGAAGTAAATGGGCCAGCGAGGTGGCTCAGTGGGTAAAAGCATTTGCTACACATGGTTGGCAACTTCCCCAAAACTCACATTAAAAAGCCAGATGCAGTGGCTTACATCTAGAATTCTAGCATACCTATGGTGAGGCAAGAGGCAGAGACAGAACTGTTGGGAAGCTAGTCTGGAGTAAGCAACATGACAGAAACAGGAAAGACCCTGTCTCAAAACAAGGTTCCAGGAGAGAGTAGACTCCCCAAAGTCCTCTGACTTCCATATACTTGCTATAGCATACCAATGCCTCATATACACAACACACACAATACAACTTTGAAAAGCTAGATTAAGTATAGTAGTAGTACTGTCAATATGACAGTCAAAATGAGGCACCTTCAAACAGACCAGACATATAGACAAAATAATGAAGCTTTGAGAAGATAAAAATGATTACAACCTTAGTAACAAAAATTCTTAAAAATATATCAAGTAGCAATAAAACTACATTACTAAATTAGTAATGTACTAATTACTAAAATTAACCTCTGCTATCAAGACAGTTTCATATACTTTTTTTCTTTTTTTTGAGGCAGAGACTTATAATGGAAGTTTCAGGAAAGCCAGGCTGGGCTTCAACTGGTGATCATCTAGCCTCTACTTCCTGAGTGCTAGGAGTGCTTGTATGTGCACCATGCCTGGCTTGAAAGACATTTTTAAGAGAGTAGAAAAAAAAAAAAATCAAACCATAGAACGGAAGATGCTTGCAACAGAAATAATTGATCAAAAGATCATATGCAGCATTTAGAAAGAATTAGGAAAAAAATTAAACCACCCAAGTATAGAAAAACAGAAAAGTGTGTTTAGCATGTTCACAAAACAAAGTATCTGAAGGCCAAACCTATTTGTGCACATTAGAGAAAATGAACAGGAGTCCAAATTTAAGAAGTAGCGTGCATTTTATAATGACTAAAAGTATATGTGGCAATATAAGTACTGGGGAGGTGGTGAGCCATTCAGAAATTCCTGTACACTGCTAATTGTAGTTCAGCCATTTTGGAAAATGTAAAAATATATCCCATGACTCGGAAATTCCACCCTTAGGTATATACCCTAACAAAAAGGCACACACATCGCCTACTCCCCAGACAAGACCCTACTGCCCATCAACAGTACACTGGATAAACTGGCACGCACGTTCTGGAACGGGATACAACAGCAAGAGTAAGCTGAGCCACAAGTGAGCATGAAGCTACCATCAGATACAAAATAATCCGTACTAGACAACTTCCTTCATATGTGGCTCAAAACCACAATGGCACTGTGCTCAGGGATACCAATTTTGGTGGCAAACAACAAAGAAAGCAAGAGAAGTACTTGCAATAGTCGTTAGGTGCCTGGTCTGTTTCTAGTAGCCCGTGTTGATTTTGACCATCTTATATTGATAGTACTGCACTTGGGAGACTCAGGAAAGAGGACTTGAGTCAAAGCTGCTTCAACTATGCAGTGGGGAAAAAAATCAGAAACAGAGAGCTCTGACCAACAGATCTAAGTTAGAATGCTACAAGGCTATCCCATAGTTAGTTTCTAAAACGAAACACTGTGTTCCAAGTGCTTTAATGCAAAGGATCCTAAGTAAAAATACTTCTTAAAAGTTTACCTAACAGTTCACTTTTTCCTTAAGATTTAAGTAGGTAACAATGAAAATGAATAGAAAATATACTACAGTGCTAAAATGGCTACGGCCTATGAAGAGAGTCTGCTAAGGTTCACAATGACAAAGGACACAGGAAGGAACAGTGAGATAGAACACATGATATAAACTCAATACTGTCAGTCAATATAAGCCTACATAGTTGAAGAGTAATAATGAAATATGGATTGAGTACGTAGGAGGATAGCTCCTGCATGAGGAGTTACGATACTTTGATGATTCAAAGAAACTACATGTAGTGAGTGGGGGAAGAGCTGTAACGTCCAGATAAAACTAGACACAAGTAGATGGAAGCAAAAACTTTAGAATCTTAACAGAAAATTTACTCCAAATAGGGAAGGTAAAAGTTCAAAGATCACTGTTGCCATTCACAGAGCCACAAAAACAGGGAGGAACTGAACCCTCAAGACTATGTCTGAGGGGTCTTCTTTACCTAAGGCTTCCCATCCGCCTTGCATGGCAGTCTTATATAAAGTCCATGCTTTGTATGATGTCGAGCTACTGTAGTAGGTTTTGAGGCTGATTAAAAAGTTGCATCCCAACACCTATAACTATACCTCATCTCACAACGAAAGTTGATAAAGACTTTAGACACAGCCACTGTATGCTTGTGTGTATGTTCCGACTTCCTGTGTAGTAGACTAAACCAGCCATGGTATTCCTCCCAGCCCCAGCTGAGACTTGAACCTTGGGCCTCCAGCGTGATCAAGGCAAGTACTCTACCACCTAGTTCTATTTCTAGCCTTGGAATCCTGGTTCTAAACACAGTTCCCAGGTTTCCAGTAGAGGTGTGGATGCATTCCCAGAGGATCTACAATGTGGACACTGCTTTTGCAACAGTGCTAAGATGCCATTTGCCCTCTCCACTCATTGACATGTACACTAAAGCAACCGGGGTAAAAACAAACTGCTGACACCTCCACATGACCAGGGTAATGGTACAAAACTGCACCACTAGTATGACTGTCCTTCAGTCTTTAATGCCATGTAGTCACAGGTAAAAATTAGTTTTGCGCATCAGTTAAGTCATATCATTATTAACCCTTAAGGGCTAGGTTCACTGTTTTTATTTGTGTATGATAAACTGACAAGTGCAACATGCTGAGGGCTGTCCTAGTAAACAGTGTTTGTACAACTACCTGAATAACAAATCCAACAACTTAGCTGCTTTTACCTTCAAACACTGGATAGTTACCAAGTATAAGTATCCACATATGAGTATGTTGCATAGATTTTGTTTGACTCTATTCAAAAGGAACTCATTATTTCAAGTGCCTTTTTTTGGTCAGTGATAACACTTTTTTTTTTTTTGTCAGTGATAATCTGTCTAAGAAATTATTAGAGGTTTGGAAAAGTTTTGGAAAACTTGTGACTGCCCTGCCCACACTTCAATGCCATCAGTCAAAATTTAGGCAGAAGATGCTGAATCCCAACCCCTTTAACAAACTTCAATCGCCAAAAATATTACATTATGATTCTTAACAGTAGCAAAATTACAGTTATGAAGCAGCAACAATGTAGTTTTATGGTTGGAGGTTACCATAACATGAAGAACTGTATTAAAGAGTTACAGCACTAGGAAGGTTGAGATCCTTAACTGGTACTAACAATGTAAGGGGGATGAAAAATCTGGTAGGACTGTCAGGAGAGTGAATTTGGGGCTACAACTCATCTTCAGTTAGACTACTGACAGACGGTAGTGTAAAACAGTCAAACAGAACTGCTACCCAACACTGGAATGGCGTGTAGAATTTTGTTTACTCTACAACCCCCCAGTTAAAGGTATAGTCTCTAAGGAAATGAGAAGCATACAGGATATCCAGGTTATGACTGAAATTTGAATATATAAAGTATACTTCATCTTAAAGGAGACAGAAGCATTGGAAAGAAATGTAATAGTGACATATTGCTAGGCTGATATTCTATGGGAAAGGGCAGCTTTATGATAGAGTTGACAGTTACTACATAGTTACTAGTTACCAGTGAATGGTATCTGTAGTTCAACAAGTACACGGAGGCAAGTATTCTAAAATTAGTTTCCACATAGCTTGGTGTTTTAGCTTTCTACCTTTCCATTTCTCCTTTGTATAAACATTGTTTATAAAGAGGGAGCAAAAACAAAATCTTTTCTGACACTTACGTATCAAGAGCCATATTTCTACATCTTAGAAGATAGCACCAGAGTCTCAGTTATGAGCAGATACATAAGCATTATTCATGACAGATACTCAAAACCATAACAGGTATTTGAAATAATAACGTGGAGTTGCCAGAAATGTAGCTCATAGAGCAGAATGAACTTGATACCTCAGTATCTTTGACCTCCACCTTTAAAGATTCAACCAAAACAGAAACTCAACAGGAGGATTATCTGACAAGGAAAACCAGGTTATTTCAAATGAACATTGTCTACCTGCATAACACAAGAAAGGAAAGGGAAGGACCTAAAGAAAGAGATTAAGAAAAAGGCAAGTGAAGGCTGATCAAAAAGTGGGCCCTGAACAAAGTTTGAACATGTAAGGCAGACAGGCAACGGATAACTGACAGAGCAGAACAATTCCTGGATGAATGAGACACATGATGTGAAGTGACTGTGAGACATTGCAATATTAATACATACCGAGACTGAACTGCGGGTAATGCTCATAAATCTAACTGCAATTAGTACAGGTTTCTGGATTAGGAAGGACATGAAAAGGAAAGCAGAAGGTTAGAACGTACATGTCATTGCCCCATTAAAGAGAAGGCTAAATCTTTCAGTGGAATGAATGTATCCATTTTCTGCAGTCTGAGGACGAGGAGGAGGAGGGGATGGACAGCTTTTCCACTTGCTTTGAAATAAAGGTTTGCAGTAAAGAAGCTCTTCCTTTCCTTCCTAGGTGGGTACTAATAGATTAAACCTCTGAATGCTCAGCTAAAATTCTTAATACAGAAAATGTTTCTGTTTGTTCCCAGTCTCAGGGAACAACTCTGTCTTAAAGACAAGCACTGTACCAACTAATGTAACACCTTAGGCCTAAATTTCACTTTTAAGTATTATTTTCATTTTTAATGTCTTGAGAAGAGATTTAGACAGTATCCTATGATGAGAATATTGGCTAGTTTTATGTCAACTTGACATAAGCCAGTAATTTTCAAAGACAAAATCTCTATTGAGAAAAATGCCCTCATCAGTGGGCAAGCCTGTGGTACATTCCTTGGGATTGATGATTATGTGAGGAGGGCCCAGCTCTTGTGGCTAGTATTACTCCTATGTAGGTAGTCCTGGGCTATATAGCAAAGCAGGCTGAGCAAGCCATAAGGGGCAAGCCTGTAAGCAGCACTTCTCCATAGTCTCTTCTTTATTTTCTGCCTTTAGGTTTCTCCCAACTTCCTAGAATAATGGACTAGAAAATCTAAGCTGAAATATGCCCTTCCCCCACCAATTTTCTTATGATCATGTTTTCTGTGTGTTTGTTTGTTTGAAATCATAGTGCTGGGACTCCTAACTAAGACAATGAGCTTGATTTAATGCCCTGGGAAGGTTATGTCTGTTTTTAGAGATCCTCCTCTAACCCTCCCTACAGACTTCTGTGGAACGTCTGTTCTGTGCAAGGAAGCTTACATTGGAAAGGAAGAAGCAGAGTTATTCCAGCATCTGTCTAAATACAGATTATAATGGCATAGAAGAAGCACTTCTGGGCTCTAGAAAATATGAGTAAGAAAACTGGGAAGCTGGTGTTTTGAGAGGTTTGCTGGGATCTGAAGTAAGTGACTGTTGTGATAATGTTAGCTCACTGAAAGGAGGAGAAACAAGTAAGTAAAGGTTAAACTTTATTCCATCAGTTGTTTACCAGAGACTCAGATCCTGCTGATTCTTAGTTAATGGTAACTGGAGTTAGCTATGTAAGTGCTGGTCACTAGTTTCAGCAGAAGACACGAAATACAAACGTCGGTAAATGAAAAAAATTATCACTTATCTCAAAACCCAACAACAAATCCTAAGTAAAATCTTTATTTGATCATAGAAGACTCTTAAATGAAATTCTGCTTCTGTATGAATCAAATGTTTTAGTTCATATTAAATTCCAAATGATTAAGTTCTCTACTATCGGGAATCTTGGAAGGACCACCAAAAATGATAAGGCTCAGAGTAGGAAAAGATAATGGAAGGATGCAGAGAAAAAGTTAAGATAAAGTTAAGTCTCCATGTCATGGATAGGTACGGAAAGCAGGGAAGATTATAAGCCACCAACTTTTTATTCAAAATATTTAAAAACTCTGCACATTAAATATACTCTGTACACATAACTAAAATAATTTAAAGATTATCAGATATTGATAGCACCTCTGTTCCTTCTGAGAAGTTCCTTTTGTGCACAATCCATATATGTCACAAACACACAGTTAAAAAGAAGTCACAAGAAGGCTCCCTCTCCCACCTTTTCACTGTGCTCCATATTTTGCATCTTACCATTGATCTACGAATCAGGGACAGTCTGGTCTTTGCTTTATTTTCAGCAAATTCCAGGCTACTGATGTCTTTGAGACGAGCCTTATATTTATTCATTTGTTCTACAACTATCAGCTCCACACATCTGAAACAGGAAGAAAGAAAAACTATTATAAGCAGAAGTAAATCAAATGAAGTGTTGTATCTCTAGACTACTTTGTAACTAAGTGTCCTAGACAGTTTTGGGATCCTTTATTTTATGAACACCAAGAAAATTCAGAATGGTGGTTGACAACTCTATTTGCATTTTAGAAACCAACTAAAAATAGTTACAAATCCCAACACTCAGGCTATAATCCCAGATCAACTAATAAATCAATTAATGAACCTGGGAATGGGACTCAAGCCCTTACATTTTCCAAAAGCTCCTACTGCAGTCAGATCGAGGAAAAACAGAAATTAAAGAAAAAAGTTCAGGGTGAAATATGGGAATACTGAACTATTACATCCAAAGAATTGAGTGATAAAACCATGATTACATTACTACATGCGAGAGAGAGAGAGAGAGAGAGAGAGAGAGAGAGAGAGAGAGAGAGAGAGAGAGAGAGAGCTTGACAAAACAGAAATCCATTCAAAAACTATAAGCAGTCCTAAATGGAAACAAGCCTCAGAATAACCAAGATTCTGCTTAAATGCACTGGAACTTATGAAATCATTTACTGTGTTTGATATTTGGATAAAATGGACTACATTAACTAAGGTCCTCTAGAGGTGAATGTGGCTGGCCTTACGTGGTAGTCTTACTGATATCTTGTACACTTTGTAGTGGGTCAGTAGTGTCAGGGCAACGGAGAATGCAAGGTGCAAACACGATGGCCAAGGCATTAGCAGACATTCGATTAGTGTCTTCCTGTAGCGCAATCCTAAGGAATAAAGCAAAACCAACACAAGTGAGAAGAGGAGAAAATAACACGATAGTGAGAAGGCATGGAAGAGAGGACAATATGCCATCAACCCCATAGCACTGCAGAGATAACCACCTAAGCTTAAGGAAGACACTGCACACATCCCTAGAGCTATCCCTTTACCTGGAAAATGGACTTTTACTACTCCCTGAAACAGTCTGGGTCCTAGGCCAATGTAGAGCATATTAAGAGAAGTCTATAACCTGCTGCTTAAGCCCAACATCCTAACACATCTGCAGATGCAGAGTTGTACAGGTTTTTTTTTCTTAATTTTTTAAAAATGATTTATTTTATGTGCATTGGTGTTTTGCCTGCATGTATGTCTGTGTGACACTGTCAGATCCCTTGGAACTGGAGTTATAGATGGCAGTGAGCTACAGTGTGGGTACCTGGAATTGAATCCATGTTCTCTGGAAGAGCAGCCAATGCTATTAACCTCTGAACCACCTCTCTAACCCCTAGAGTAGATATTTTTAAGGCATTTCCAAACATACCCCACATCTGACCAAAAAGAGGGTTGTATTTTCAACCACTTCAAAAATTTACACAGGGAAAGATATCTACTACTGAAGCCTTTAGTCAGTCAATTCCTGAGTATAATCTGAACCCAGCTCTCACAAAGTAGGTTATGTTCAGAGACAAAAACTCTTCTAGTTCAAATGTCACCATGAGGTGTGAGCGGCTATATGCATTACTTTAGCAGTCACTCAATTTAGCAGATTAAGAATCCTAACCTTACTCTATGGGTTTATAGCACAAAGTTTAGAAACACAGAAAGGTGTTGTTTTTTAAGCATTGGTAAAGACCAAACCAAGGGCTTTGTACATACTAGGTAAGCACTCCACTGCTAAACTACATTACTAGGCAAGGCACTGTCTTCATATATATTCAAGTTCTTCATTTAAATGGAATCTTGACCACAGTCCCCAAAAGACCAGGCATATGGGTACATGCCTTTAATCCCAGCACTTGAAAAGTAGAGGCAGGAAGACAGCTATGAGTTCAAGTCCAGACTGATCTACACAGTGAGTTCCAAGACAACCAGAAATACATAATGAGAACCTGTCTTGAATAAGTTACCTAACTAGATGAAAGATAAGGCGTTCCAGTGTATTGAGATGAGTTCGGGAGAGCTGATCAATTACGGAGTACACACCACGGATTGTCTCCTTTCTTTCCTGAAGGCCTAAGAAAAATGGTAAAAATAGCAATTACACTGAATATCCCTGTTACATGCTATATCTTCTTCCTGGATGGAAACTCTATAGCAGAGAATGATGGCTCTAGTTTGGGGAGGCAGAACCAAGGTTCTAAGCTATTGGTTCCCTGTATTTGAATTCCCAAAGTTGAATTTGTTCCCCAACAGCCCTTGATGATAGCAAGGACGCAGGTATTTTAGTATTTTAGTCATTATGTGACAGACTAGTTTTTCATAAAAATCAACCAACTGTTCTATATAATTATAAATTCTCAGGTCCTAAATACCTCTACGTAAACCTTTACCAATATACTACACAGCTAAAGCACAGAGCCCATCTGGTATAAGAGACAAGACAGTTAGCTTCCGACCCAGTTCTTGCTTAGATTTACAACTGAATGAATGTTTTAACCCACCCTAAAATCTCCTACTTGATATTTTACTGTTTTAATACCCACATCTTTCAGTTACTTATGAGAAGAAACAAAGTGGCTTATTCAGAAACTTTTAGAAGAGTCTATAAGAAGTCAACATTTGAATAGGTAGTAATAAACTGGCAGTTTTGCATTGATTGTCACAAGCTTAATTTAGGACCCATAAAGGCTAATCTACTATAGGAGGCCTTAATACTGTATATAACACATAGCATTGCTTTATCAATTATAGGCCTTTCCTTTAAGCCCATGAAGCTTGTGCTTACCCATAGCTCGAAGGAATTCTTCATAGAGTTCAAAAGTCATGAGTGGATTGGGCAGATCACGAAGCCATTGTTTGAATACACTTGCAATGACATGTATGTTATAGTCATCTAGGTTCACACTCTCAGCATCTAGTTAGAGACAAGAGTTAGGTAACAAAGCAAACATGCAAAAGACTTAAACAGTACACTTCACAAAGTAAACCTACTAAAAGAAGCCTTCATATTTCTTAATTAAACAAATGTATACTTTCTACAATTTCATTCCATGCTTGGAATTGCCACTTCTAACTATAAAGGAATAGTGTTGGTGTCTGTGTTTTCTAAATATGTTGTGAACACAAATGTAAAAACATCACATTTTCATGAACTGCTGCAGAAATGTCTATTTGCTTGCTTTTGATTTTTGTCCATCTTATAGATTGGACTATGTACCACACTCTTGAGTACTAATGCTTCCGAAGTCCAAGGGGACTAATTAAGTCATTCATAGAGATGAGAAGGCAGAAAAATGTGACGGAAACATCTTCATCCTGTTTTGCTGTTGCGCAGTTCAAAAGTGAGCTAAATCTGACAACTGCCCCAAACTAGCACACACAAAGTTCTTAAAGTTAGAATTTATCAAGTTTTATCAGGTATTTCCTGTTATTTTCATAATAATTCATTTCTCACTGATGGTGAGAAAAACCATTGGGGTTCTCAGTCACACAAAGACAACTTTTGTCTTAAAAAGAACTATTTTCTTCTAACAATGATAAAGAATATATCTGGTTAATGAATCCAAAGGCAAGCCCTTGTATATACTCTGGGACTAAGCTTTATACTTGTTAAGTACTCAACTCACTACTAGTGTAAATAACTAAGTCCTCAATGTACATGGGCAGACAGGAAAATCTACTGCAAAGAATCCTGTCTGTGGTCAGAACAGTGAAGACTAACAGGCAGCACTTTAAATTATGGATTCAGAAAACACAGGACTAAATTCCAACACGGTCACTGGTTGGTGATAGGTAGTTAGATGAACTCCTCTGTCAGCCTGGTTCCTTATCTGGAAATGCAGATAAGTGATATCCCAGAGTTCTCAAAACTGTTCTGAGAATCTTTGTTGCCTTGGATCAACATTCTATTAATTTCCCTGAACCTACATTTTCTTCCTCATAAATTAAGGATATCGGGATTGTCTGTCAAATAGATTAAGATCTATTAAGATCTATTTTCAAGTACCTAACAATACTTTCTATAATTGTACTGTTGATATATGTTTGATGAATTTACCAAATACAGCCAAAGACTCAAAAATGGCAAAGAAGTACCCCCAAAAAGTTCTGGTCCTACATTTAGAGAAGTAGTATAAAATAAACCTGAAATAACTTTTAAAATAAAAGTGTTACATCTTGATTCAGGGCACACTCTCTTACCTGTATCTAGGCCTTGCCGCAGCTCCTTGATTTTATTAGTTGACCCAGACTTCCGGTAAATGCCTTCGGTGTAAAGCCCGTGCATCTCAATGTAGTTGATGAGCTTCTCCACCACTAAAGGAACAGCTCGGTCTTCACTTGTCAGACGGGACAGCTCCACCCCAAACTGCCGAGATGACAGCTCTGGATCATACTAAATCAAAGATAAATTTTGTTTCTAAATGCATTCAAACACTATAGAACACGCTTAGCCAATTTTATTTACCTAGTTTTATGCTGATAACCCTAGGAGTTGGGAGGAAAGGGAATCACAGTTTAAAAAGTACAAACTGATGAGCTAATAGCTTCAAGCATCTTCTGGTGAAAATCCACACAGAGAACAAGACTAGAGGCAGTGGCAATGGGCTGCTACTTCCTATCAAAAATCAATTCTAGCAAAAGCTGATGTTGTGTAGGAGAAGGGTGTTTGGTTTTGTATGAAAAGAAAAAAACCTTGAATATTTACCATGTACTTTGGAAAAAAATCACTGAATTTTTTTTTAATGAATTAACTTATCAGGAATGTTTGAAACACAAGAATATTTTGCCATTTCAAGGGTAAAACTTTATTAAAAACCTTACTTGCATCTACTTTTAAGCAAAGGTCTGGCCCACGATCAGGGTTAGCACTCCTTTCCTCACTTTGGCGGTGTATCTAATATACATGATTAGCTAGTTCAAGTGTCTGCAATTCAACAGCTTATCACTGAAAAAATTTAAGTAAGTCACACACAAAAATGCCAACGTCTAGATCTCTAGAAACTGGTTATCTAAATCTTTCTTTCCTTCTCTTTTATCTGCCTCCTCTAGCCTATTAATCACCTTCAACCTTCATCTCCCAACCAGTCGGCAAGCTTTTCGTTACTCAGCCTACCCTCTCTATGTCCACTTCTCAGTTGTGTCCCACCACCCTCTTTCAGCCTACAGTACTGTTTGTTTGAACTACCCCCCTAAGAGTATCAACACTAGTCTCCCCATGTAAATTTTCTCCTCCTCTAACAGATCCTATACGGGGTATCTCCCTTACTATCCTCAGACATTTTCAGTGGCTAGCCAGTATAGACAAAAGTGAAGTACATGCATTGTTGAGACTGATACTACACCTAAGGCCTTGAATTGATTTGATTTCTCGTCTTAATTGATACATTTGTCATTATAATCTAGGTACCAGGGAAACAAAAGTAAGAGAGAGCATCTCCCCTAAAACTAAAGCTAAGACATTACATTAGCATGTGGAAATAAGTAAAATAACACATTTACTGGGTAATTATAGAAACACAGGATATAAAACAGGAAAGTTTGAGCTGGGCAGTCGCTCAGTTGGTAGAGTACTGGCCTAGCTTGCTTGTGGCCCTGTGCTGGTCCCCAGCACTTGAGAGGAAGGAGCAGGAGAATCAGAAGTTCCAATTCATCCTAGGTTATACAGAGTTCCAGGCCAGTCTGAGATAAATAAGACCCTATCTCATAAAAACCAAACCCAAATTAAAACCAACCACCCAAAACCAACAACAACAAAATAGCAACTAAGGACCTCAAAAAAGATCTGATGCTTAACGCTGATGTTAGGAAGCAGATGATACCTAAGAAAGCAAGAGAGGCTCAGGAAACAAAGAGCCATGGAATCTGTAATACTGAGCCATTCAGTATGGCTAAACTAAGAATAACCAAAGCTAGGCAAAGGCTATAAAGTGCACTTGGACTTTATTCTGATAGCTAAGAGACACTACTGGAGAATTTTAAACAACCACAACAGGAGTCAGTTTTCTGTTATTGTCCATCTATACATTTTGCATGTCAGCAGTCAATTCTCAGAGAATTAATTCCAAATTTAATTGGAAGGATGTTAAACAAGTATCAAAGAACATCTCTAATACTACTGCTAGGTCTAAGGCAGAATATTGCACTTGGGAGGCAGAGGCAGGTGGATTTCTGAGTTCGAGGCCAGCCGGGTCTACAGAGTGAGTTCCAGGACAGCCAGGGCTACACAGAGAAACCCTGTCTTGAAAAACCAAAAACAAGAAAACAAAAAAAGAAAAACAAAACAAATAAGGCAGAATATTTATAGGATGCATATTAAATGTTAGTATTTTCACTCCATCAACTTGGCTAAACTTTTGCAATAAACTATTATATTCTACTTAGTTTTTAAGTATATATGGCATTGTACCACCTGGAGCAAATAATAATTTATTAAAGAAAAATATAATAATGATTACTGAAATGATTTAAGCAAAAATACACATTAACCAAAAGTTTTGCTACTGATATGATACATGTGTTGTACTTATTATATTTTAATACAGCATCAAAAAGTTAATAGCTGAAAACTGTGAAATAAAAACTAGAAAGTAGTCAAGGCTACTAAACAATAACTTGAAGTCAGCTAGGGTTGACCCTATGTAACCTGAAACGAACATGCCCCAAACTCTAAACATTCTTGGGGCTTGCAAGAGGGCACAGGGTAAAGGCACTTGCTGAATTGAACCTGAGCTAAATTAGGATTGGAACATGCAAATTGTTCTCTGACTTCCACATGTATGTAACAGCATCTGAAACAGGCTGCACTCCCACACACAATAAGTAAATGTAAAAAAAACTACATTTTAATAATTATTTTTTATTATTTTGCTGAAGTTTATCTATTTTAGTCTTCCCAGAAGCCAAAATTTTGTTTTGTAAGGTTTTGTGTTGTTGTTTTGCAGGGTTTTATATTGTATAGACACCTTAAGATTTCTCTTTATTATTATTTCTTCTGCTCTTTTTGAGTAGAATTTGCTGAGCTTTTGCATTTTCCTCCATGAGTTGTAAGTTTAGTCATGTCTAATATACTTTTAATATATGGATTTAAAGCTATAAAATTCCTCACTATTATTCTCACTATTTTCTCTATGTCACAGGATTATCATTAGTTAAAATATTTAAAATATTTTTCCATTTGTATTGTAATCTCTTAGAACATATCTGCAGGGCTGAAATCTATGTTTTTATCTGTCTAAATATGTCTTCTCAACACTTTCATTTTTTGCCTTCAGTACCAAGTGACAAAAGCCAAGGTTTTACACACATTAGGAAGGCACTCCATTACTGACAGGCTAACAAGGCTTTACACACATTAGGAAGGCACTCCATTACTGACAAGCTAACGTTTTCACTGCTGAACAGTATCACTGAGTATGATAAAAATCCCTTCAGTTGGCTCTCTTTTCTTCGAACACTTAAGATACCTTGCTTTTATCCATTGGCTTCCATTACTTCTGTTCAAAAATGAACTGTGCTTTATTTCATTGCATCTTTGGATAATTATATTAAGAAACAATACTTTTGTTTGGAGTACTGAACTGTTGTTTTCTTTGTATTTATCCTATTTTATGTTAAAAGCGCTTTACAATTTATGTATATTGGTTTGTAGCTCTGACTGTCCAGGAACTTGCTATGTAAAACAGGTTAGCCTTTAATGCAGAGATCTGCCTGCCTCTGCCTCCTGAGTCCTAGGTCAAAGGAGTCTGCTACCAAGCCTCAGTTAAATGCTTTTAAACCCTTATATGATATGCTGCCCAGTATCTCCTAAAATGTTGTGTCTACTTTGTTTTTTCTTTCTTCATATACATATATATATGCATGTGTGTGTGTATATGTACATCTATATGAATGAATATTTCATAAACTGAGAAAGGTGGTATACATTGTAATCTCAGTATTTAGGAGATAAAGATAGGAGGACCTGCAATTCAAGATCACCCTTGGCTAATGTAGTGAGTTGGAGACCAAACTGGGCTAATAGAGACCGTGTCTCAAAAATAAAACCAAACCAAGCCAAACAAACAAAAAACCAGGATCTGGGGAGATTGTCCAATGAACAGAGTACTTGTAAAGTACAAGCATGCACACTAAAGTTCAGATCCCTAGAACCCATGTAAACGCTGGATGGGTACAGTGGCCTGCCTAAAGTACCAGGGGCAGAGAAAAAGACTTCCCTGGGCAAGTCCCTGGCTGGGTCTGTGAGCTCTGAGTTTAGTGAGAGGCTGTAGTGCAGAGGGTAATCAAGGAAGACTCCTCAAGTTGGCTCTCCACAGACATACAACCACACATAGCACCTCACCTTTCCCCTGACATTCTACACTTTTCCATTCTTTTTACTTAATCTCCCAGCCTGGATATTTTGTGTGTGTAAGCTTTTTAGTTCACTGAACTTCCCTTCTGTGTAAGCTGCTAAACAATACCGAGTTTCAAGTTTCAACTGCACTTTTCTCTAGATTCTCCACTTGATTCTGTTAAATCTATACTATTATGTTTTATATATTTTACACTTAATCTATACTTAATCTAAATCTTGACATTGTGGAACTCTTTCCCGCCTTCTATATAGTCCTAAGAGATTGCTAAAACTTCAACCGTCTTCTCTGACTTTTGTATGTAAGATCTCTACACAGAATACTGTTTGGTGGTTGTTTTTCTTTGTTAGGTTTTTATTGCTGTGATAAAACACTATGACCAAAGAAACTAGTGGGGAAAGGGTTTATTTTGTCTAAACTTTCACATCACAGTCCACCATCAAAGGGAGTTACAGCAAGAACTCAAGGCAGGGTCTGAGGCAGAAGTAATGGAGGAACACTGCTTACTGCTTGCTTCTCTCATGGCTTGCTCAGCCTGCTTTCTTACAAAACTCAGGACACCACCTGCCCAGGGTGAGCCCTACCCAGGGTGAGCCCTGCCCAGGGTCAGCTAGGCTTTCCCATTATCAGTCACTAACAACTATTTTAAAATGGCCTGGCATGGTGGCGCACGCCTTTAATCCTGGCATGCCATAGGCAGAGGCAGGTGGATCCTGTGAGTTCAAAGCCAGTCTGGTCTACATAGTGAGTTCTAAGACAGTCAGTGATACATAATAGAAAGACCCTGTCTCAAAAACACAAAACCAAAACCAACAAAAAGGTTGTTTCCTTGAAGATACGTGTTCAGTACTTTTTAGATTTATGTACACAAGTACAAGTAGGTACTGGAAAATACCAGCTCTCTCAGTATACACTGTTGTTCATGGTTAAACGCTAATAGTGAACATTAACGATAATTCCTCAGAAGAACTTATAAATGCTTAACTCATCAACTTAGCAGCTTACATAAAGTCAAGATAAAAGGGTTCAAGAAAATTAATTCAATTATATACATAGATCTCCACTCATGTATATTGGACATAAAACATACTTCTTAATGTGATTTGAGGTCATGAAGTTTGAAAACAACTGTATTATAAAGCTACTAAAGAAGCCCAAAATATTATCCACATGGTGGGGCAGGAGAAGACGTGCAGATACACTGTGTACTACTAAGGGGCAGTAATGCCTTACCTTCTTAGAACACTTGGCTGTGGTTTTCAGACAGCACTTCTTATGGCAAGCGTACTTACACACTGGAAAACAGGTTAAGCGTACAACAATTTTAGTATGCAAATCAATGGCAAGAACTTACCAAGTTTACAACTTTGTTTTTTGAGGCTGTCTCTGATTTAAGGTAATTAAACACATTTTATTCTATGCTAACCTCTGTTAAGGGAAATGATGCTGAAAACCTGCCTAATATTTTCAGTCAGTGTCAATGAACAAGCGTTCTCTTCTTTCTAGGGTGCCCGTCTTGCTACTGCACTCATGTCTCCTACCCACACACTCAATTCCACCAGGTTATCTATCTTTATAGTTTGATTCACAAATTAGTATGTATGTCTTCCCAGGTGCTCTAAAACCTGTTAAAGTCCCAGAAACCCCAATTAAGAATAAACTATGGGCATAGAAAAGATTATTGTCAAGAAATGCTTACTGAAATAAATTGAAATTGTCAGTACATTAGAAAAATAGAAGATGGCTTATTTATTATCCCTTAAGGACCAGAATAGAATTCTTAGAGAAAATAATATAAGCGGAGTATTAGTTATAGTAGGGAACATAAGGTTAAAAAAAAAAAAGAAGTTCAGAGGAAAAATAATTTTTATCAGGATGACCAAAATATCTGAGGCAACTTCTCTGTCCTAGCCCAAAGTCATTTTCATGTCTGAAGCCTACTTCTTTGTTCTAGCCTAATATTTAGAGTCCTGCCTGAAATTACTTCTTTGTTCTAGCCTAACGTCAGATTCTTGCCTGAAGCCCACTTCCTTGTCCTTGGCCAATGTCAGATTCCTGCCAAGCAGCCCCAAAAGCTCTCTGCCTGTCCTTTTTTATTTCATAAACAAAACTGAGCCTGTCTAGGTCATTCTGCCAGGAATACCTTCCTTACCCATTGTGGAATATGCATTATCAATGCACTTCTGTCTTACGTTGGTAAGGTAAGGTTCTGTGTAGACTCTTACCTGTACTTGGCTTGCCAGCCTGTTAATTTAATGACTCCGTCTGGGGATTCATTTTCAGGTTCAAGCCATGTACTTTGGCTGCCAACATGTTGATGTTGTTAAAGACAAGTTTTAACATGATGGGCAGGAATAAAAGTATTCCCAGGACAAAAAGGGCTAGCATGATTAAGCTAATTTGCCATTCTTGAAGCTTGAGATATTTTGGTCATCCTAATTTAAGCCCTTAGAAACAGTGATCATGGGAGTATTCATGTAACTTTGTTTATTGCCTTGCTTGTTCTTTGACTATCTGTGTTTATTGTCTTGCTTGTTCCTGGACTATTTGCATCTATTGTATTGCTAGTTCCTCAACCTAGAACTGACCTTAATACTTGCATGTAATTAAAATGGCATAAAGCAAAAAGGGGGGTGGGATGGCGGGTTTCTAGGGAGGGGAAATGGGGAAAGGGGATGGAATCTTAAATGTAAATAAATAAAATATCCAATTTTAAAAAATAATTTTTAGGCTTGGGAGGCAAAGGTAGGCAGATCTCTGAGAGATTGAGGTCAGCCAGGGCTACATAAAAACAAAACAACAACAAACAAACACAACTTTTAGAGTGCCCAGTAACAAGGTAGCCACACAATTGGTGAGAACAAGACATTTTTGCATAGATGGATGCTGACAGCAAGGTGACTTCTGTCATTCTGTTCTACTAGTTCTTGCAAACTAACAAAATATTCTTTCTTAAATGCCTAATCTTTTATGTTTTCAAAGCTAGATCAAGTAATAAAGGCCAAGCTATTATAATGGTGAGATCACATAGACAGTCATAAAAACGAGTAATTCTAAATCCACATTGGCCATAAAAAAGCAAAGTGTCTAAATCAGTAGTTCTCAACCTGTGGGTCTCAACCCTTTGGAGCTCACATATCAGATATTTACAGTACGATTTCTAACAGTAGCAAAATTACAATTATGAAGTAGCAACAAAAACCATTTGTGGTGTGGGTCACCACAACATGAAGAACTATATTAAAGGGTCACAGCATTAAGAAGGTTGGGAACCGCTGTTTAGCCTAAAACCATAGTGTTTGAATTAGGTACATTTCAAACTATTTCCCATGATCAATATTAATATAATTTTCAAGACAACTGATAAGAAAATAAAAGGAAGTTCTTGCTTCATTCAAATTTGAATCAGAAATCTCCACAGGATTACTATTTAAATGTTTATTCCCCATCTAATGGCACCATTTTGGGAAGCCCGCGGAATCCTCACACAGTGGAAACTCACTGGTTGAAGTAGGTCACTATATGTGTGGGCATTTGAAGGTTACACCTTGCTCCTCACATAGGTCAGACTCTCTGCCTTTTGGTTTGCCTCTACCACAGCCCATTGCGCATGAAGAGCTAAAAAAATCTCTGAAGACATGAGCCAAAACAACTGTTTCTTTCCTTAAGTCATTTCTATCAGGCACTGTGGTCACACCAACACAAAATTAATACAGAAACTGGTACCAGAGAAGTGAGGTTGTTGTCGTCTTGACTAAACTTGACAGAGTCATTTTAAGCCTTTGACACTGATTTGGGAGAGGGCTATGGAAAGTATGGAGCTTAAAGGTAGCAAAGCCCTAGTCCTAGAGTGCTGCAAACAGACCTGGATGGGAAACTGTGGAAGGAGGCTGGAAAACCAGACTGCTAATAAGGATAGGGACAGTGGAGGCCAGGCTCATATGCTCCATGTGCGGACAATGATCCTATAGAGAATTGGACTAGAGGTCATTTAAAATTGCTGGCAAAAAAGTTATCTACATTGAACTAGGTTCTGAAAATCTGAATGAGGCTGAATTAAATGGCTAAATAATGTGGTGGAAGAAATTTCAAGAGAACATCATTCAGGTTGTAGTGTGGTTATTGCTGGCTACATTTAGCAAATTTTATAATGAAAACTTGAAAATGAAATTAAATATATATTCAGTTTGGTTAGGCAAGGGACACATAGGTATGGACAAAAAGACCCTGGTTGCTATAGAGTTTTAGCACCATTAAAAAGAAGATGGTAAATTTGCACTGGAACCATAGGAAGGGATCCTTGAAGACATTTTGCGCAGTCATGAGAGCCTGCTCAGAGTTCCAGGGTGGATAAAACTGCGATTCATTTGAAAGACTGCATTAAAACAAGGGTATAAATCATAGTGTTAAACTCACAAAGGGCTAACTAGCAAAGTATCTTCCAAAATTCAGCTGCTTAAGCACTAAGAAGTACTGCAATTACAGTTCAAGAGAGCTTAATTGTTATTCTAAGTGGGTATAGAACGTACATGGTACTTGTTTTCCAGACAAGTGAACATAAGAGAGGACAACGAAAGCTTTTCCCTCAAAGGTATCTAATACTTACATTTGCAAACAGAGGCTCTGTCCATTATCCATATCAAGGAAGAACAGTATTCACAGTATGTAGGGATGCTATACTGGGTAGCCTTAAAGATGTGGCCATTGTGCTCTTCCACCTGAATGAAGAAATGTCACTATTTATACTACAGCCAATTAAGTAAATGCTTCTCTAACATGGTTGGAAAATGGAAAATACTCCAACCTCTTGCTAAGACTTCACTGGGTATCTATTCCAGGTAGAGAATTATGATCCTCCAGAAATAATGAAAATAAAACATTGTTGGTTAAACTAACCAACAATGTACATATTATCAGTATCAAAAACAATGCAACTCAATGAGCATGTGATGCCTATCTATGACTCAGTTGCAAGGTAAACTGAAAGCAGCAGTTCTAATATGTGTGTTTTTCACTTCCAGGAATGTTTTACATTATTGAAAATCAACCATGACCCCAAAAGGCTTCTGTTTTCATCAATTATACCTATTGCTATTTAGAAATTAAAGCTGAAAAAATGAGCACATTAAGTATTAATATAAATTTTAATGTTCTTTCTCCTAAATCAGCTTTTTTGTTTATCATAAAAAAGAAAATGTTTTCATTATGACATTATCAATACATAGATATCTTTATTTGTCTGAGACAGGGCTTCACTATGTAGCCCTGGTTGGCCTGGAAACCCCTGTGTAGACCAGGCTGACCTTGTACTCTGAGACCCACTTTTCTGTGTCTCCCAAGTGCTGGGATTAAGGCCACCCCCATGCATGGTGTATCCTTGTTTTAATCTGTTTGTTCAACATGTAACTGGATTCCTATCTTAAAATTGTGAATCATTATAATCATAGCTGGGTAAGCATCTCTGTGCGATGCCAAATTAAATCTTTTGATTATATACCCAAAATATAATGCCAGATTATATGGTGTAGTGGCCCCTACAGACTCATGTGTTTGAATGCTTGACCCATAACAAATGGCACTTATTAGGAGGTGTGGCCCTGTTGGAGGAAGTGTGTCACTCTGGAGGCAGGCTTTGAGATTTCCTATACTCAGCTATGCCCATTGTGGTACAGTCTCTTTCTGCTACCTGTGGATCAAGACATAGAACTTTTAGCTTCTTCTCCAACACCAGGTCTGCCTGCACACCACTGTTTCCTGCCAGGAAGGTAATGGACTAATAAACCTCTAAAACTGTAAGCCAGACCCAATTAAATGTTTTCCTTTAGAAGAGTTGCCATGGTCCTGGTGTCTCTTTATAAAAATAAAGACCAAACTAAGACATAGCTCCTTTTGAGGAGCAACCATACTGATTTCCATCATGGCTGTACCAGTTTACGTTTTCACAGGAAGTGTACAAGGGGTCCTCCACTTTGCATATACCCTCACTTAATGACAGCCATTCTGAATGGGTTGAAGTAGAATGTCAAAGTAGTTTTAATCTGTATTTCCCTGATGACTAAGGGTGTTGAATGTTTTACGTGTGTTAACCATTTTACTTCTTCCCCCTCTTTTTTTTTTTGTTGTTGTTGAGAAATTTTAGTTGACTATTATCTTGCTTTGGTTTTTAATTCTGAAGTAATTTACTGAGTGATATATCAGATGTATAGGTGGCAGGTCACCCTTTGTCTTATTATGATGTTTTCTTTTGTGTTGTATTGTGCAACTCCATTTTGAAGTCCTTGGCATTATTTCCTGTGCTGTGCTATGTCACTGTGAGGATGTCCTCCCTGTGCTTGTAATCCTGAAGTGTGTTACCTAGGGTTTCTTCTAGCGGCTTCATACTTTCAGATTTTATATTAAGGTCTTTGATCCACTTTGAATTGATCGCTGCACAAGACGACAGATTGATCTTCTATTGACCTAACACACCTATTTTTGTATTGCTCCCACATTAGTTTTGTTACTGCAGCTCTGCAGCAGTTTGAGTACAAGTATTGCAAAACACCCAGCACTGTTCTTTCTTCTTAGGATTGCTCTGGCTGTTGAGGTATTTTGTGTGTCCATTCAAAATTTAGTCTTTTTTTTTCCTAGTTTTAAAAAAAGAAGTTATTAGAATTGTGAAGTAAAGTGCATTTACTGTGCAGATGGGGTTTGGTGATACAGTCTTATTTTCACAATATTAACTCTATCCATCCATAAGCATGGGAGATCGTTTTCCATCTTCGAGTATCTTCCTCCTTGATAACGTCTTTTTGTGTGTTGTTTTGTTTTTTGTATTTGTTTTTTAAAGCTAATATGTGTAGGATTTTTTTCTTAGCAAGTTCATTACTGGTAATAAAAACTATTTTATGTTAATCCTTATCATACTACATAAAGTATTTACCACATACAGCAGGGTTTTTTTTTGGTAGAGGTTTTAGGGTTTTGTGAATATATGATCATATTGGGATAATCTGACTTTTTTTTAAGTTTGTATTGCTTTTATTTTTATCTCCTTGTTTACTGCTCTAACAGACTTTGAATACAGCATGAATTAAGAGTAGAGGATAGGCATGGCTGTTTTGTTCCTGGTTTAGAGGAAATGCTTTCAGGGTTTCCCCTATTTAATATAATGCTGGTGCTTACTTTATCATATATTCCATTTATCATGTTGAAGTATCTTCTGTTTCCAGTGTCTTTAAGGCTTTTATCATGAAGAGATGTTGAACTCCGGCAAAGACCTTTTCTGTATCTATTGATACAATCTAATCTGGGTCCTTAAATATATGAGTTTTATTACATTTTTTGATTTGTATATGTCGAACTATTCTAGTATCCATTTATGGTACATGGTCTTCTTACGAAGTTCTCAAATTCTGTTTGCAAGTGCATTATTGAGAATTTTTCTGTCTCTGTTCATCAAGAACACCGATTAATCTACACTTTCAGTTTTGTTGTGTCCTTATCTGGTTTTAGTGTCAGGGTGATACTAGTTCCAAAAGTTTGATGAAATTGAGCAGTGTGTCTATCTGCTCTTCAATTTTACTTGTGTGTGTGTGTGTGTGTGTGTGTGTGTGTGTGTGTGTGTGTGTATTCCCTGATTGCTATTCTGACTGGAGTAATATCTGAGTAGTTACAATACACATTTTCCTGGTGGCTAAGGATGTTGATCCTTTCAAAAACATCTATTGCTCACTTGAATTTCTTCTTCTGAGAACTCTACGTCCAGAACATTTTTTAAACTGGGATATTTGTTTTCTTGTAACACAGAAACTTTTCAGTTTTACATCTGTCAATTGTTGGTCTTTTCTCGATGCAAAGTCCTTACACATGCCCACATCTTAAAGTGTTGTCTCAACTTTATTCTTGAGAAGTATCGGGGCTAATGCTAAGGTCTTTCATTCATCTGCAGTCAGTTTTTATGCAGACAGAGATAAGAATATAGTTTCATTCTTTACATGTAGAATACCAGCTTTCTCAGCACCATTCTAACATATTAAGATTATAACTCAATAAAGAAAACCAACTTTAAATAAGTAAATGCTGACTACCCCATCAATGAAGTACAAATGACTAGCAGACAGGAGAAAATGTTAAACATCATTAGACATAAGGGAAATATAAATTAAAATCACAATAGGCTACACAACCAAAAGAATGTCTGCAACAAAAAGATACACAGTAACATAGGGTGGTCAAAGTGTTGAGATTAGAACTCTTTCAGCATTGTAGGTAGTATTTCTTACTTGGAAAACATGTTAGCAGATTCAGAAATTTTAGCTAAAGTTAAAATCATATGACCCAAAATTATACCTTGAAGATTATTATACAGAAGAGAAATCATAGCATACATCCATAAACCAACTCAACTCCTATCAAACAGTAAATAAAGTGTGAAGGAAAAGGTTAGGGCTGTAACTCAGTGGTAGAATAATTACCTAGCATGGCCAAGGTCATCAGCATAATCCCCCACAAAGTAGTGTGTCTACAATGTAATTCTACTGAATACTAAATGTAGTTGACTATGGATGAATCTCAAGAATATCATGCTAAGAAACCATATGCAAAAACAAGGAATTGTACAATTCCATTTTCATGAGATTTTCACCAAGAGCTAAACTATAGAAATAGTAGACATGTTAGAAGCAGTTATTTAGTCCATTTTGAGAAATTCCACTTTAGAAACTTACAGACCACATGAAGCTCATGAAGAAGGAAGACCAAGTGTAGGTGCTTTGGTCCTTCTTAGAAGGAGTAAAAAAAATGTGAAACAGAAATTGATGGTCTGGAGACCATCCTACCTGGGTATCCATCCCATGTGCAGTCACCAAAGGTAGACGCTGATGTGGATGTCAGGAAGTGCATGCTGACAGGAGCCTGATATAGCTGTCTCCTTAGAGGTCTGCCAGAATCTAACATATTAAGAGGCGGATGCTCACAGCCAACTACTGAACTGATCAAGGGGTTCCCAATGGAGGAGTTAGAGTGAAGACTGAAGGAGCTGAAAGGGTTTGCAGCCCCATGAGGAGAGCAACAATACCAACCAACCAGAGCCCCCAGGGTCTAAACCACCAGCCTGGGAGCACTTAGGGAGGGACCCATGGCTCCAGCTATGTATGTAAGGGAGGATGGCCCTGTCAGGCATAGGTGGGAGAGGAAGCCCTTGGTCCCGTGAAGGCTGGATGCCCCAGGTTGGGGGAATTCGAGGGTGGGGAGGTAGAAGTGGGGGGGCGGTTGGGGGTACATTCTCAAATAAGTGGAAGGAGGGGGGATGGGATGAGGGTTCCTAAGTGGGAAGTGGGTAAAGGGATAACACCTGAAATGTAAATAAAAAAATCAAAGAAAAAAAGAAAGAAAGAAAGAAAGAAAGAAAGAAAGAAAGAAAGAAAGAAA
>NW_021604686.1:4210717-4278836 GCF_004785775.1 Grammomys surdaster | reverse complement strand
AAAGAAAGAAAGAAAGAAAGAAAGAAAGAAAGAAAGAAAGAAAGAAAGAAAACTACTTTTAAAGTACATGTTCATGAGATTTCAGGTTCATCATTATTCTAATTTTTTTAAAGGCATGTGAGTATGCCCTATGGAGCTGGTAAACTTACTACTAAATCTAACCATGGGAATAAAAGATCTGCTTCAACCTACTGGGCTGGAAAGTATTGTACCAATGGTGTAACTTACCAAATCAGTTTCCTTTTTCCTCCTTTTCTTTCTTTCTGTTTTAAGCACCTGGTAGGAAGTGAGGAAAAACATAAATTAAGATTACAATGACTAACATACTCACTTCTCTGAAAATGCTTGGGCCGGGTGGTGGTGGCGCACGTCTTTAATCCCAGCATTTGGTAGGCAGAGACATGCTGATTTCTGAGTTCGAGGCCAGCCGGGACTACACAGAGAAACCCTGTCTTGAAAAAAAGAAAAGAAAATGCTTGAACAGCTTCAACTGATAATAAAAAGTTCTTTATTCTTCAAGAGGAACTATGCAGAGCTGAAGTAAATTTGAGAAAATATTTTAAGTTTGGTAAAATGAAGTGCTAACAAAATCAGAAGAATGGATGAACTTTTTAGAGACTGATATCTTTTTAAATGCCAGTTCTAAATTGAACACCATAATTAGACATTTAATAATTATTCAAATTATAGTCTCAACTATGAAGGTTTGCTACATACTACAGGCATAAAAGGGGGCCACGTGGAGCATGGGCAAACTCTGTAACAGATGGCATCCCCTGATGACACAAAACAGAACAGCTTAAACCTGTCCTTTAACAACCATCAATTTACAAAGCAGCAGTATAAACCTAGTAAGAATCAAGTATATAAAGCATAAGTCTGATACCTACAACACTGGAACGTCTAGAACTTGTTTACATAAAAATGATTTGAAATGGCTTAAAATTTTAATTCATCAGCTAAAATAAGTAAAAATAAAACAAAGCATAATCCAACACTAAGATATTCCTGAACAAATAATAGTGTTACATGTGTTATAATGAAAAGAAACATACTGATATCCTTGTTTAGACAGCTGTCTCTTTCTTTAAAACACATGCACATTTTTGTTTAGATTTTTTTTTAGTTAGAATTTCTCTATATAAAACAGGCTGTCTTTAACCACTCTATCCTCCTGTCTCAAGTCTCCAGAGTGATGAGATTAAACGTATGTGCCACCACACTCAGCTTAAAAGTATACAGTGTTTTCCAGGCTGGCCTCAAACTCACTGTGTTGCCAAGGATGAGCCTGAACTGATCACTCTGCCTCTACGTCCAGAGTGCTGGGATGATGATGTGGACCACCACGTTTTCTATGTATCAGAGCTCAGATCTGCACTTTATGAATGTCGGTCAAGCACTCCAGCATGAGCTATGTTCCTAACACCTACCCAACTATAAAATATTTGATAGCTTTAAAGCAAGATTTCATTAAAATATCAAGCAGTACAATTCCCAGCTCTTAACAGAACCAAAAAGTGAAGGTTAATATTACTGATGTTTGTATTTCCCCAAAAATACATTTTTCCTAAAAACTAATTCAAGAGAGATCTAATTCGTATGTTCTTAGGTAAAAGCTAAGTATATATAATTCATTTGACCTTTAACCATTACTTTTCAGAAGTCAATTTATATATAATCATGATTAATATATATAAAGTGTAATATTGAGGGCACACTATTATGTACTGAGAGAAAACACATGGTGTTATTAGAGCACAATTGAGAGGATCTAGAGTGATGATAAGTTGGTCTGGTCTCTTAGAAGATCTAGAGTAATGATAAATCGGTCTGGTCTCTGTGATATTTTGCTGAAATACACTCTTGGTCACTGTCTAGGCTGGTGTTGAACTATGACCCTCCTACCGTATCCTCTACAGTATTTGACTACTGGCATGTGTCATCATGAACAGCATAATCAAAAATCATTGTAAAGATGTAGAAAAATGATAATGAAACCACTTAGCACAAGTAAGATACACAAATACTAATTTAAAAAAAACGTTTCCTAAACAGATTCCTTACAAAGAATTTATAATTTATTTAATACTTCTAGAAATCTAACTCATTTACCTTTGGGGCTGTGCTATCCAAAGTCTTGAACTCATTCATGTATTCATCTAAAAACACCTTAAAAGTGTTAACCCAAACTCTCACTGGAGATTCATTCCAATCACGCTGCTCAAACCTCATGGTCTTTTCTAGAATCTGTTCGAATAGCGCATACAAGTCTTTATAGCGGATGCTTTTCCCATCATCCATCTAAGAAGAAGAAAAAAAACCTGTTAAGTTTTATGGAAACATTCTTTAAAGACTAAGTCAACTTGTACTGGGGAATATAGATTACAATCTTAATATGGCTTATAATGAGCCAACTCAAGGCATTATCCAGCATTTGTACAATCCCATCGTATAGTATAAGGTGTAGGCAGGATAAACCTACTATACTAAGTATCAGTAACAGACCTAACAGTTAGAGTAATACAATAATTAAGTCCTAAGAACTGTTCCCTTGAGTCTGGCTTTATAGATTATTAAAATTACAAACCACGTTGCACTGTATCTCCTGACATGGCCTAAGCTTACCGCCAATGCAGATGAATAAGAGCTGAAGATATTCTGCCGAAATTCTTTCAGGGCTTTTTTAAATACGACATCCACTAATGTATCCTTCTTGCTGTCTTCATTATCTAGGTCATTCATCTAGGGACCAACCACAGAAAAGGTTGTTATACATAACTATTCATCAAAAAGATACAAATGCATTGGCTGGAGTGTTTCTTAAGCAATGAGCATCCTAACAGTAGAAGCCACTGGACACTGCGGGACCTGAGCAAAGACAGTGCCCTTCATCACAACATCTAAGTTCTCCTGTAGCATTTGGATTCTCCAGTTCTGTGGACTCAACAGCTACAACTGTGCAGTAAGCCTTACCTTCATATCTGACACTTAGGAAATCACAGAGGAAGCTGAAACCCTGTCTCACGTTGAGTGTCTTAGTCTCTGAGCTTTTGATAACAAACACACTGAGGTACTGAAGACATTTTAACCTATCTTATAACAGCATATCTTATAACAAACAATCTTTAGTCAAAACTCAGAGGCTAACTGAGCAAACAAAGTGTACCTTTTTCAGAAGAAACTCATCCATACTTTTTAAGTCGTTGGCACTTGTTATGATTTGGACAGAGTCATTTTGCCAATGCACAGAGTCCAAGGCCACACTGCTGATTTTCACACCTCTCTTGCGCTTTGCCTTTGGAGAAGGTTCCTTATTCTCCTTGAACTCTTTTCGACAACTCCCAGGCAGTTCCGGACTCAAAGGAGGTGTTGGGTGGTACTGAGTTAATTCTACAATTCAAAACAGGGTAAGTAATAAGTAAAAAGACAAAAAAAATATTGAAAATCTCCATTCTTATTGTAAAAACCTCAGTCCCAAAGATGAAGAAGAATAAGCAACAAACTAGCAATATTAAATATTGTTCTTCCAGTTGCAACTTTGTTATACTTGTTTGAAGGAATGTCTAACCAACCAACAAGGAGACTTTGATAATTATAATTTTTACTGTAGTCTATAACCATGAACACATCAGCGACACTGTCTGTTGATAGTTAACAACTTGTTAGGGAGTGAGGTAGCTCACCTGGCTTGCTTTTGGTCTAACATTTTATTTAGTGTTTTCTTATACATACTCCTTATTTATAACTGTCTAAATTATCATGTGATATGTGGAATAAACAGATAGTATATATTACAGAAGAGAGTATCATGTTTTGTATTTGTTCACACGAGGGAATAAAATTTTATATAAACCATTACAATTTAGAACAGAACTAGATTAGACTTGCAAAGCCCTATCTGAAGCCTGAGGAGAATATTGATATAAACTGACTTCACTTTAACTCACTAAGTAATTACTTCATTTTACAAAGTCATTATCCTGTTTAGAATAACAATATTCAATAAGTTATAATCTCAGTTTTGCATTAAAAACAAAGGCTACCTTACTAAATTTTCATTCAAACATAAATAAAAAGCCATAATCCTAATTTTTATGAAGGTCTTTATATAATGACATTTGCTTAAAATGTATATTTTCAAGTAATTAACCTTATCACTCTTTTTTGGTAATTATATTAGAATATAATTACTGAAAATGGTAAATTTAGAATGATCATTGTGAATTAGATAAGATATTAAGAAAATGAACACTTAAGTAATGCAATGGAGAAAGTTAAGTTTTTCTAATCTCAGTTAGACTAGGGTTAGATAACCACAGAATTATTATTATTATTATTATCTGTATCTGTTGGTCAGTTGACAAGAACAAAGCCACAAGATACAAAATGAGGGGTAAATTTCATCTCTACCATCCTTTATCCTTTCAAGTGTTAGTTGCTACTCCTGAGTACTTTCAAGTGTGTTACTGCTATATCCTTAAAAGTCAAAAGAATGGCTACCTTATGTAATGCAAGGCATTAATGTGCAGTACATATGACAGTTGATCCTGTTAACTTGACAGGATCTAAAATAAAATCACTTTGGAGACAATCTCTGGGCATGACTGGGAGGGATTATTGAGATTAGGTTGAGTAGAAAACCACTTTTAAATTAAATATAGGTAGTTACCATTCCATGGGCTAGGGTCCCAGACTGCCAGTTAAAAGGGAGCTAGGAAGGTAAGGTATATTACAGAGAAAAGTACCACATTTTTTGTATTTGTTCACACTAGAGAATAAAATTCTATGCAGACCATTACAGTTCAGAAACATATTAGACTTGCAAAGCCCTGAAACTATAAACCAAAATAAACTCTTCCATTTTAAAATTGCATTGATAAAGTTTTTTTGCCATAGTATTGAGGAAGGTAACTAAGTAAATACTTTATGTGTATTACAATGGCTGAGATGGAGACTCTGCACCAAGCATGATAGCTCATGCATATAATCTCAGCACCCATGAAGCCAGGGCAAGTTTGTCTCAAATTCAAGGCCAGTTTGGGATACAGTGTAAGACTTTGTTTTGAGAAACAAAGGAACAAAGGAACGAAGATTGAACGAACAAACAAGTTAGGAGAGCTAGCCATGCCACCTCACTGGCTGTAGTACTCCGAAGAGCAGGCCCTGCATCTTGCCTGTGCAACACAGTGGAGCTGGCGCTGGTCTCATGAGCCAGCCCTGAGGGTGTGAGGCAGGAGAATTGTCCCAGCCGCTCATAAACTGCAGCACATGGGAAAGTGTGCCCCATACCTTGACTGGGTAGCACAGTGGAGCTGGAGCTGGAGATGAGGGTGTGGCTGAGCAGGCCCTGAGAACAAGAGAGCAGGAGGGCTGACCCTGTCTCTTGATCATCACAGCATTGGGTGGCCTAGCAAGAGCAGTGCTGGAGAGCTCATCCTGGAAGTGTGGATAAGGGAGAGCCAGCGCCAAGATGCTAGGCTCTTGAGTTGGCCCACCCTAAAATCTGTATCATCTGCAAATAGATGGGATGCATCAAAGGGCCAGTGCTGCTAATCTAACACTGCAGAATCTTCATGACACACAGCAACAACAGGGTAGCCAGGAGGAGTCCCGGAGAGAATCCAATATTGATGATGCCACAGAAGCCAGAGACTATGAAGCAAAGAAATGACTCACTGCAATGAACATGTGCAAGTACAGATGTGTGGACAGAGGGATATACTGTAGGACACACTGTGACACACAACAGCTTCCATGATGAGATATTGCCTTTACTTTGTTTTGTTTGTTTATGTGTTTATTTGAGAGGAGAGGTTTCAAGGGTAATTGGGGGATATGAGGGGATGGAAAGATGAGTGGGACTGGGACACATGCTATGAAACTCACAAAGAATCAATAAAAATTTAAAAAGAAAGAAAGTTCCAAGACAGCCAAAGCTACAGAGACTTTATCTTAAAAACAAACAAAGGGAAAAAAAACACAAAACAAAAATGACAGTAACAAAAACCAATGTCAAGTATGGAGTTTAAATGCTTAAACTCAAATTCTCATTTCAATATGTATAAATAGATGACTTCTTATATTTTGGTGCTCTCACCTATAAACCATGAATAATAATTGTACTAATACCAGAAAAGTTGTTCTTTTTTTTTTTTTTTTTGGTTCTTTTTGAGACAGGGTTTCTCTGTGTAGCCCTGGCTGTCCTGGAACTCACTCTGTAGACCAGCCTGGCCTCAAACTCAGAAATCCGCCTGCCTCTGCCTCCCAAGTGCTGGGATTAAAGGCGTGCGCCATCACTGCCCGGCCAGAAAAGTTGTTCTTAAAAATCAATAGATTTAATATATATAACATGTTTATTATGGTTTTACATAGCACTCAATAATGAGCTAATGTTATGAATTACTATGACTATTATGTATTTATTAAATAAATGAATCAAGGCCAAACCTTTACAATTTAGAAAAAAAGGCTAGCTCAAGACTCATCATCACTGAAGAGGTTGTGCCATGCTCTATGCTGCATGTTCTTGGGGGATCTAACACAAGCAGAGTATGCCTTGCCGTATTAAGGAAGCACTTAACAGTAATAGTCCTATCTTATGAAAATCATTCCAATAGGAATGTCATTCTGAAGAAGAAAGGCACAGTATACTTTCAGAATGAGTAACAGAAATGAGGAAGCTCCACCCTTTGTCCATTTTACCATCAGAAACTGGATGAGCAGGTGTCACATCTGAGCCAGCAAAGAGTGACGAGACCTCCGCGTGGGGAACAGGCTTTACTCTAGTAGTCTTCTTCTCTCCTTGTTTCCCTTTGGCCCAGAATCTCATCTTCGCTCTCTGGGGTCTGTTTTTAAAACAAAATAAAGGTAAGATGAAAATCAGATGTCACTGTAATACCTGTATATCCTCCTTTAAGTTTTTACATACTTTTTAAGTTTTATATACTTTTCATATGTAGTTTTCTATTTTAACTTCAGTGTGTATTTGGCGGGTGGGTACACTGCTGGACACATGCTAGGCAACACTCTACTTTGGAGTCACACAACCAACTCATCTTGAATATAAAATACAAAACTCCCAAATTTTAAATCATTTGATAAAGAAGCCTCAGAGCAGTGTAACAAAGATTATAGTTTACTGATGGCAAACTGCCATCTTTTTATTTTTATATCTCACATGTAGCTTACAATAAAGAAAACTCTGTTTATAGTTTTGCACCACTTCCTGTCCATTCTCTGCTTCCTGCCTGCTGTTAAAGATGTGAGTAAGAACTTTTCTGATCAAGCTGCCATGCCTCCTCTCTCTTCCATGATGGACTCTTACACCTTTGGAACTGTAAGCCAACATAACCTGGTCCTTCCATAAACTGCCTTGATCATGGTGTCTTATCACAGCAACAAGAAAGTAACTAACGCAACACTGAGCTCCACCTCTGTCCCTCTTTTGTTCTTTTATTTTGCGACAGCTTCCCTGGCTGACCTCAAACTCTATAGGTTCGGGCATGCCTTGAACTTGTGTTCATCCTACCTCATCTTCAAGAAACTGGAATTAATGGTCTGTGCCACCAGATTGGGCAGTTTGCTACACTATACTGTCTCTTTTTAGTGATACATACAATCTCTTTTTTCATGAAGATCAATGAAATACATTAAAATAATAGCAGCTCACATAAACATATACTATGTATTCTAACTTTGCACTGGGGAAAGAGGGGTCACTAATTTGTATATTAATTTGTGAATGAACATACAGATTGAATGTGAAAATTTTCAATGCCTACTAGGTAACAAGTCTATGCCTTGTTCCAGATTTTAGTGGAACTGCTTTGAATTTCTCTTCATTTAATTTTGATGTTGGCTATCAGCTTGCCATAAATTGACTTTATTATGTTTAGGTATGTCCCTTGTATCCCTGATCTCTCCAAGATTTTTATCATGAAGGAGTGTTGAATTTTGTCAAAAGATTTTTTAGCATCTAATAAAATGATCATGTGGTTTTATTCTTTCAGTTTGTTTATATATGCCTCTCTGAGATAAAACCTACTTGATCATGATGGACGATTTTTTTGATGAGTTCTTGGATTCACTTTGCAAATATTTTATTGAGTAGTTTTATATTAAGGTTCACAAGAGAAATTGTAATTTGTTCTTTTTTGAATTTTTATGTGGTTTGGGTATCAGAGAAACAGACCTCAAAAAATGAATTTGGCAGTGTTCTTTCTGTTTCTATTTTGTGGAATAATTTGAGGAGTACTGATTGGTATTAGCTTTTCTTTGAATCTGGTAGTATTTGGAACTAAAACTGTCTGGCCCTAGGCTTTTGGGGGAGGGGGAGTGTCAGGAGACATTTAATAATGGCTTCTATTTCCTTAGGGGTTTTTGTCCATATTTAAATTGTTTATTTGACCTTAATATAACTTTGGTAAGTGGTATCTATCAAGAAAATTGTCCATTACTTTTGAGGTTTTCCAATTTTATGAAGTACAAATTTTTGAAGTAAAAATTAATGATTTTTTTGAAGGTCTCCCATTGCTGGTGAGACTGAAAACTTGTACAGCCACTTTGGAAACCAATATGATGTTTTCTCGGAAAATTGGCAATGGGTCTACCTCAAGATCCAGCTATACCACTTCTGGGCATATACCCAAAGGACACTCAATCCTACCACAAAAACACTTGCTCGACTATGTTCATAGCAACTTAATTCATAATAGCAACCTAGAAGTCTTTCAACAGAAGAATGGTTAAGGAAATGTGATAATTTACACAATGGAGTATTACTCAGCTGTTAAAAAAAATAGCATCATGAAATTTGCAAGCAAATGGATGGAACTAGAAAAAAAAAAATCATCCTGAGTGAGGTAACCCACACCCAAAAAGACAAACATGGTGTGTACTCACTAAGTGGACAGTTTATTAGCAGTAAAGTAAGGATAATCATGCTATAATTCACAGACTCAGAGAGTTAAATAACAAGGAGGGCTGGAGGCGGAGGCGGGGGGTGAGTGCAGCAAGACTCTTCCTGAGAAGGAGAAACAGAATAGATATCTTGGGTAGACTGCAGGCCAGTGAGGATAGTAACAGGAGGGATCAGATGTGGAGAAGACGTGGAGAAGAGGGAAGGAGTACTGGAAAGACAACTGGAATTGGGGAGGATTTCAGCGGCAAGGAAGAAACTTAATCCAATAAAAACTCCCAGGAATCTATGAGGATGACGCTAGCTAAGACTTAAAAAGGGGGTAGGTGGGGGAGCTATGGAGCCTGAACTGGCAATCTTCTGTGACCAGGAAAGACTTCCAGTATAAGAATTTGGACACCAACACAGCCTCAAAACTCAACCTACAATTTGTCCTGCCTACAAAATGTTTTGTGGTACAGAAACTGGAGTGGCTAACCAGCAACTCATCTAGATTGAAACCCAAACCAAGAGAGGAAGTACACCTCGACACTGCCTGGAGGGCCAGGAACCAGAGGCTATACAGAAACAGAGACCTAGGAGAGAATGAAACACAGCTGGCACCAAAAAAAGTGTCAATGAAATGATGCCTAATGATAATATGCTATATTCATAGATTGGTGCCTAGCCCAATTGTCATCAGAAAGGCTTCATCCATCAACAGATTAGAACAGATGCAGAGACTCACAGCCAAATATTATACAGAGCCCTGGGAATCTTGCAGAAAAGAGGAAGGAAGGATTTGTAGGAGCCAGAGGGATCAAGGATATCACAAGAAAACCCAGAGAATCTACTAACCTGAGCTCATATGGGCTCACAGAGACTGAACTGACAATAAGGGAGCCTGCCTGGGTCTGACCTAGGTCATCTACAGTTGAGTAGCCTAATCTCCTTATGGGACTCCTAACAGTAGGAGCAGGGGCTGTCTCTGACATTTTTGCCTGCTTTGGGGACTCTTTTCCTCCCACTGGATCACCTCATCCAGGCCTAATATGAGGGAGGTGCCTAGCCTTATTACAACTTGATATGCCATGTTTGATTGATATCCTTGGGAAGCCGGCCCTTTTCTGAAGGGAAACGGAAGAGTAGATAGGAATTGGAAGAGGGGTAGGGAGAATCCAGGAGAAGAGGAAGGAGGGGAAACTGCAGTAGGGATGTAATATATGAGAGAAAGAGAGAGGAAAGCAAGATGAAGAAGACCTACTTTCGTTGTTATAAAGTACAAGTCTATTTGTGTCCAATATGATGTTCAGTCCTTGGTGGGGCTTCAACTGTGTAACATCTGGTTGTGTTGTTTTGGAGGCAGAGTCTTACTGTGTTGTCCAGGGTGACCTCCAACTTTCAATCCTCTTTTTCCTCCACCTTCTGAGTGTTAGGATTACAGGTATGTGTCTCCACACCCAGGCTGAATTGTTTTAGTAGTAGTTGGCTCTTCTATACCTTTTCTTTATATTGAGTAACTCACCTTTTAAATTGGTTATAAAATTTCCTTCTCTCATCCTTCTACTTTATTGTACAACTTTCTGAGATATAGTCACTTTTCTTCCTCCCTCCTTATTACTTCATTATTATTACTAGAATTGGTGTGTGTGTGCGCGCGTGAGTGTGCGTGTATTGTCAAGTGATTTCCTCAATTAATCTCCAACTTCCTGAAATGAAGTCTCGCACTGACCTTGAAGTATACCAATGTCACTTACCTGGCTAGGCAGTAAGCTCCAGGGACCTAGCTATCTCTTGCCTCAACCACTGGAGTTACAGGCATAACTTCACACCTGGAATTTTTTGTGAGTGACAGAGATCTGAACTCAGGTCCTCATGTTGCTTAGGAAGCATTTTATCCGATAAACTGTTACCCTCAACACCATTATTTTTAATTTTCCAAAATTATTTTTATTATGGATGTTTCTTTTTCATAAACTTTGGTGTCAGTTATAGTCACTACGCAGAATTTTCATCATATTTTCTGGTTTTAACGTTTTCTATCTTGTGTATTTCCTTGATATTACATTTTTATCTGTTAATTTTGGCTCCTTCAATATACTGTTCTCTCAAAATATATGGTGATCATTGATATCTCATTATCATTTCTTTGGGTTTAAAGTGTTGCTCTAGTGTGCAGTAGCAGAGCTTGAAAACTCCAGTCTTCCTTACAGGGTTACCTGGCTGTAAACTCCAGTCTTCCTTACAGGGTTACCTGGCTGGGCAATTTTGCAAGGACATGTCTTCTAATCTTTCCTCAATAGATGAACAACGTCCCAAAGTTTCTTTGAACCATTTTTTCAAAGGGCATTAAAAAAATGTATTAACTGAGCAAAGGAAAAAAGCCGAGAGGTGTAAGCACTTAATGTGTAAAATTCATTTAAAAAATAAGTAAATACTGGGGGTAGGTTAATAGGTAAAATGTTTGCTACACAAACATGAAAAACATGAGTTTAGTTCCCAGAGCTTATGGTTATGGTATGACAGGCTTATAGAGATTCCTGGAGCTAGCTACTACTAGTCAACCTAGCCAAACCACAAAGCCCAAGAACTCAGTAAGAGACCTGTCTCACAAAACGAAACAGTGGTCAACACCTGAATGAGGTTGACCTTTGACCTCCACATACTACATGCACCTGCACTCAACCACACATATACCAGTACACTCATGAATTTACACTACACACACACATATTTAAAAAAAAAAAGTCCCATACATCGGGAGTGGGAGCTATCCCAAAAGCTGCTGCCTGTATATGAGATACATTCTTCTAGCTGGGCTGCCTTGTCTGGCCTCAGTGAGAGAGGAAGTACCTAGCCTCACAGAGACTTGAAGTGCCAGGGTGAGGGGATAACCAAGTGGGGGCCCTGCTCAGAGGAGAAGGGAAGGGAGGATGGGGGAAGGATTGTGGGAGAAGGTGACCAGGAGGAGGAGAGTGACAGGATGCAAAGTGGATAAGTAAAAAATTATTAATTTAAAAATGTGGTCCACATCTTAAAAATATTAGCAAACTTGCCAGGCAGTGGTAGTGCACGTCTTTAACCTCAGTGCTTGGAAAGCAGAGGGAGGTGAATTTGAAGTTAGCCTGGTCTACACAGCAAGTTCCAAGACAGCCAGGGCTACACAGACCTCCCCTCTTCTGTTTTTGGGGGGGGGGGGAGATTGGATAAAGTTAAGTCTAGAGATCTTATATTTTTATCTTTTCCTGAAAATACGTTTATTATTTTCTGCTAAGAATAGAGAGGGCCAGTTGGCTCCATGTTTATTTCTCAGTTTTACCTACTTGGTTAGTATGCAGACTTTTCTCATCTGTTAAGACATTCACATTTTGATTTTGTCTATTTTGTTTCATCATTTATGGGGTTGGTCATTTGGGCAAATAAAGTAGAAATTAAATTTATATATTTAACTGTCTCCAATTATATGTCCTTTAGTCTATTATATTATTATGTACATATCTTCTTTTTCAATTCTGACTTGTGGTATAATTTTTTCTAGATTTAAGTCCCTTGTAAATCCCTTTTAGTCTATAAAAAGTGGTCTACAATTGAAGAAGAAAAAATATTTTTTAACATGCCTTGAAATCTTCATTAAGGGCCCAAATGCTTATATAATTTTTAAAAGGTATTTATTTGAAAATAAAAATGACCTGAACTCTCTGTGTGTTTAGATGTATATACACGCCTATGCATACCAATAAACATCCCTATGTGTACTAGAGGCCAAAGGAGGATTTTACCTGCTCTACCACTCTCTAGTTCCTTGAACCTAGAGGTAGGCTAGTGACTAGCCAGCCCCGGTGCTGCTCCAATGTCTGTTCCCTCCACAGTGTCAGGAGTATTAAGAGCCTATGTATATGCACTACCAGAATGCCTAGTGTCCTTGGAGACCAGAATAGGGCACTGAAGTCTCAAATTAAAAGTAAAAAAAAAAAAAGATTGTGAGCCATCTTATGGGTGCTGGGAACTGAACACAGGTAACTGCAGAGCGTCTCTTCAACCTCATACTTTTTTATGGGGTACTTAGTTTAGGCCCTTCCAGCAAACACTCATAACTGCTGCAGCTTCACCCGAGCTCACCCACAAGCAACTTAAAGAAAACAAAATTGTCTTCTGAAAGTATTTTCTTTTTCTTTTCTTGCTTTTTTTTTTGGGGGGGGGGGGGGTGGGGGTTTTGAGACAGGGTTTCTCTGTATAACAGCTGTAGCTGGCTGTCTTGAACTCGAAAGTATTTTCCTAGGGCAATTTAGTGGAGAATATATTACATAAATTACAACCCAAAAACTGAAAAATATCAATTTCATCCTACCTAATCTCTGGCCTTTTACAATACAATATTATAAATCATATAATGATTAAGAAACCTCTTCCAAATCATATTGTTATCCACATAAGAAAGCTCAGTGTGTGTGCACAGGATAAGGACAAGATTCTTGCAAAGAGAGATGATCTAAGCACTGAGCCTATGAAGCACTCCAGGACAGCTCGCTTAAACAGGTGAAGGTGACTGATCAGGAAAAACCAAAGAAAACAAAACCCAAAATATCTGAAGCACCACTGCTCTAGCAAGAGAACTGCACTGTAGGAGAATAAACAGAAAGGTTAGTTGCTAAAGCCCATGGCCTATAATTCAAGACTTAGTGTACAAAGAAAAATAAAAGGACCTAGACTGTTTTTCTTAAAAGCAAATTGCTTAATTTAAGAACTTAATATATAAATTATTAAATAAAATCATTGAAATTATTATATTACTCAGGGCTGGAGAGATGGCTCAGCTGTTGAGAGCACTGGCTGCTCTTCCAGAGGACCCAGGTTTGTTGTCCAGTACTTATATGGCAGGTCACAGCTGTCTTTAACTCCAGTTCCAAGGGAATCTGACACTCTCACAGAAATACACATTCAGGAAAAATACTGATGCCTATAAAATTAAATAATTTTTTAAAAAATTAAAAAAAAAACTCCTATTATTTCTTTACACCTCATACCTTATGTCCAAATCTGAAGACTTCTGTCTTACTGCCAATTTTGTAATCTCTCCTTGAGACATAGCCTTATGGAGCTTTGCTTGTTCATCAACTGAAGAAAATCGTTGTGACGTCTGTAGGAATTACACATGGCAAAGACTTAAAATCAAGTAAACATATGATAGCATGACTAACTTACAACTCAGTAATCAACAGTTCACAGTTCCTGTCAATTCAGTAAGTATCTCATCAGGAAGTCAGGAAAACAGTCAAAACCATTCAAAGACAAACTCAAAAGAATCCAAATCTGAGAAATAACACAACAGTGAGTATTATGTTCTATACCTCTTTTTTTTTTTTGGGGGGGGGACCTTGAGGGATTCTTTTTATGGGTTATAGACTGTTGTTATATCCAGTCAAAGTTTAAAAAAAACTAGGCTACACAGAAAAAAAAAATCAAAACATCACCTATGTTCTAAATTATAAACAATTTATGTTATCAAACTAGCACTTCAATTTCATTTGGCAATTAATGTACGCTCCTCTAAGGACAATTCACTTCTGAGAATTCTTGCTAGTTATTCAAGTAATTTTCTTGTATTTTATCTGTTAAAGTGTCCTTTAGCCTTTTGATATGCTTGGCTATGGCACAAAGTCAGAAAACACCCAGAGCTGTCATAGACAGATGTCTGTGGCCAACGTAGAGTAGAGGAAATCCGTATCTAATGCATAAGAACAGTCAGACAAACAGTTTTTAAGACAACTGGTAAGAAACAAAGGAAGTAGGTAGCTTATACCTGCTCCAGCTTACTGCCTCATGATATTACTAGTTTCTGTGCTATGACACAGAGAGGGGAACCCCAAATGAAGTTTTAGACTCCTTGAGCTGAACACCTGCAGATAAAAGCTCATGGCAATCAAAGTACCTTGTGACCAAGTAACAATACTGGAAAGGGGAGAGAGCTGCATAAATCTCGAGATCTAGAAAAGATTCCCTTTCAATACTGGGATCAGTACTAATCAATACTGTTGTATGCGAAAACACCAATATCACGTATAGGTGTGGAATAATTAAAGGTAAGGTTAGTTATGATGCTGGTGCCCAAGAGCCAGGAACTCAACTCTGTGCTGTACAGGCCACAACAGGATACAAATGAACTTGTCTCGGTAGTCAAAATAATTGCCCTTCAACTGAGTGCTGTTTGGGTCTACTGATTTTGAAAGGCCTAAAAGAATCAAACTGTTTCCAGAACAGTTATATTCTAGATCTGGAAATCTTACCAGAAAACCATAGTATACAGAAAATTAATTGGGAGGGAAACAAATTCTTCAACTAACCAGAAAAATTCACAATGTAAACTATATAATTTTTAAAAGAGAAATAAAAAGTAGGAATATATTATATTTAACAAGAAGAAAAAAAATCAAGGCATTTACATTGACTGAATTGTTCAATTAGAAGGATATTAAAAATACTAATTATAATTGTACTTTACATGGATGAAAAGGGGAAATAGAAAACAAAAATTCATGTAAAAAGACTCAAACTTCCAGAGATACCACCTCAATATACATTTTAAAAAATAATTCTTCCTTCTACATATTGTCTAATTACATTTTTATGAAGTTCGAGAATAGAGTGAAGGAGGAAATTCAGTAGAAACATAAGGAAATTGTTGATGTTACAGAAATCTTGACACTTGAAACACAGGTTTCATAGTTGTATATAAATTCTTCAAAGAGCAAACTGTCAAATGAGTATCTGTACATGACCTCATTTATAAACAGTTAATAAATCAATTATCAAGTCATTAACAATGCAATAAAACACTCAATTTTAGAAGGATAAAAGATGAGCACTTAATGAGGTTCAAAAGAATATGTTCGCTATCTATAAACTACGTTCCTCAAAAGAACACGGAAGTCGGATATTAATACAACTCTAGATTCACAAGGGCACTTATCGCTTGTACACACACGTGTGTGTGTGTGTGTGTGCCTGTATGTGTATACACATACTTTTTGCCTCCATGGGAAAAAAAAGATATGGAGGCTTTATTTTTGGTTCAAATTCATTGAGATTGCTAATCAGCAGGCTTACTGTTTGTCTTATTTAGAACACAGAATATACACGTTGGCATAGCTACAGAAAAAAACTGAAAATGACCAATTATGGGATAATCAAGATACTGAAAGTGAATCAAGATTTCAGAAAGAAAATAAAAAAGTATCAGCCTTAGAGATCTTCAGTCCAAAAGTGTTTAGGGAAGCATGAAGACTTGAGTGCTCGCCCCAGAACACAAATATGTGCTGCAGGTGCTGGTGGTGGTGGTGGCGGTGGCGGTGATAGAGGACCAGGTAGGGTGGTGCATACTTATAATTTTAGCACTGGGAAGGCAGTGACAGGCTGATCCCTGCTGCATGCTGGGCCCCACCAAATTGGTGAATTTCCTGAAGACAGCTGTATGGTAATTCGACAAGGGTATGCTGACTATGCTCCATGGCTCTAGGAGGATCCAGGGAAGCATGAACTTTGTGCTAGGAAATCAGACCAGAACAGAACTGTACTTTGGATTGAGAAAGCAATTCTTCTGATATATGAACTATAAGCCTAACTAAGTAGTTTTCTTTCTCTGCAGAAGAAGAAAGAGGAAGTGGCCCAGAATGCTGCCATAAATTTAAAAAATTAAACAACTGCCTAGAGATTTCATCAAGATGGACCCTGATCCAATTGGACCAGTGGCTGCTAATGCAGCAAACCATTTTAAGAGGGTGGGGCTCTACCAAAAAGGCCTTTTATATGGAAACCATATCCACCAAGCCACTGTTGGTGCTGGCCCTAGAAGATGCCTACACACACACACTCTTAATCTTTTTTTTTTCATTTTTATTGTTTAATTGCATGTGTGTGAGCATAGGTTTGCACAGTGTGTGGGGATGTGTCAAATGCTCCTGGAGCTGTAGTTAGACTCAGAGGCGAGTGGCCTAGGTATTAGGACTGAACATGGGTCCTCTGCAAGATCAGTACAAGAACTACTGAGGCATCTTTCCAGCTCTATTGTTAGAGTCTCACTATGCAGCCCTTGCTGGCATGGAACACTCTACATAGGCCAGGCTGGCCTGGAACTCACAAAGACCCAGCTGCCTCTGCTTCCCGAGTGCTAAGATTAGAGAAGTGCACTACTCCTGGTCCCCTCTTATATTTCTGATATCTGGTAAATGCTATTCTAAATGACTGCACAAGGTTGCAATTAGTAAATTCTAGCAATGTAGAAGAAACTCAACAAGACAAAATAACCCTATATTCTCCCAAACAAGTAAATGTCTTAGAGGGAAATAAAGGAATACTTAAGATAGAGTGACAGTCTAAAAAACTATCAAACAAGAATAAAAATAACAAAACCTAGTAAACAATTGCAAATAAGAGTTCTTGGAAACTTCAAATTACTTGCGTAATCCCAAAAATTCTTATAATCCCAGCACAAACTTTCACCAAAAATAAAGTCAGTCTAAGAAAACTGTAGAAGAACAAAGGATAAAACTGGCAGGGCCTTATGATTGACTGAAAGTAAATGGCAGAAAGAAAAGGTCTACCTGAAGCATGAAACACTAAAAGAAGCCGAGTATAGTAGCTCATATCTGAAATCTCAGTTTTTGAAAGGCCAACACTGAAAAAATACTGTGAATCTGACCAGCCTTTACTACAGAGTGAAACTTCTGCCTCAGAAAATAAAGGAAAAGACCTGAAATTGCTAAAGCCACTGCCTCTAGAAGAAAGTAAATTTGTAAAAGGATAGGGAAAAATTCTCTTTGGAGACTGTATTATAAAGAAAAAGAGCTCAAAAATCCAGAATCAGAAAATTATAAGGGAAAGGAGAATAAAACATTGCCTGATCACCAAAAGAGAACAGTCTTTCCATAAAGAAACTGTATTTTGTTACACTGATAGAGAAGACATTCATAATTTTTTAATCTTCTAAACTATACAAACCAAATACACAAAATGAATAAATTAAAACATACAACATCTATACAAAGGTACAATAATAAAGAAATAGAGTATCAAGTCAGAACCAAAATAAGAATCAAAACAACTTAGTCATTATAACTCTTACAGGTGTGTTGGTATTATGCTTGTGGGCACATTCTTTCTGCCACTGGTACTGAAGTCCTTGGGGTTCCCAGCTAGGTAAGACTATTGATGCTGTATCTACTCCTGCAGCATGCAGAGTGCCTTCTATGAAAGCTAACTAGCAAGGGGACAGCTTGCTGCTCCATGGGATAAGGTATATATCTGGTACTGTAAATCTGGTCAAGAACCCATGGCTTGGAGGTAGAGGCAAGAGGATCTCTGTGAGTTTAAGGCCAACCTGATCTAAGAAGTTACAATATAGCCCTATCTCTATAATAAAAACCTGTCTCAAAAAAAAAAAAAAAAAAAAAAAAAAGCTGAGGTCACAGGTGAGTAAAGACCTCATTATTGTCTTTCAGCTGAAGTGACAAGGCACTCAACTGTACTCTCAATATTTATGTTTATTTCCACAGACAAATGCTATTCTCATTCTTAACCAGAGAAGCTTCTCCTTGCAGTGAACAGCTGTGATTAAAGAGTCCCCTTGCCACTCCAGAGGCTTAGAATAAGTGATAGTTGACTGCCCAACCCTGAACAGGCCATCTATACCATTCCATCTACGGCTCGTGGGACATCTAAAAGGAACAGCACAGCCTAAGGAGGGGAGGGCTATAAAACGCTGTTTTCAAAGCATGCCACAACTGCAAACATGATCTTACGGGAGCAGGAGTTGCCTCCACTGAGCCTGTCAACCACCAATCTTAAATGGGAGGGGCTAGTGGAGCTCAATCCCTCCATGATGAAGCACTAGCAACTGATAGGTTCTAAGAAACGAACAGTCATTGTCTTCAGTAGTGTACAAAGGAGTTCCAAACTTGAGACTACATGGTTTGCTAAAATCAGTGGGCACAAAACAAAACAAAAACCAGTGTAAATGTAGGAAAGGAGCCTATAAGGAAGAAGGTAGGAACAGTGGGAGAGGGAGGAAGGAGATCAGGTGGGGACTGAGAATAAACATGTATCAGCTATCAAAAAACAAATGTAATCAATAAAGTCAAATTAACTTGAAAATAACTTACAGGTTACCAAAGACAAATAAACACAAATCACTATTCCTAATACCTGAAGTTCCTAAACAAGAGACACAAGATAATAGTAAATATAAAGGTAACTTCTCCAAAGGCAGAAATAAGACAAGAAGTTACAGACAGAAAGAGTCTAGTAGGTATAATGGATCACTAATCTAAAATGATCAACTAACTTAATTCTATCCTACACCTGAAACAAAAGTCTGAATGCTCCAAACTAAAATATAAAATAAATCACAAATAACAGAAAATTAGAATGGCAAAAGACAATACTACATAAAGATATCTATAAAACAGCATTTTCAAAAAATGTAGAGATAGCAATGGTGAACCACTGACTTAAACTGTAAATCATAGATTTTTTTATTAAATATTTATTTTACTTTATGTATATGAAAGTTTTGCTTGTATGCATGACAGTGTGCATGCTTGTAGGATCCCCTGGATGGTTGTGAACTGCCACACAGGTACAAGAGCAGCTGGTGCTCTTAGCCACTGAGCCATTTCTCCAGCCCCTAAATCATGGATTTACTGTAATCAAGATGGTTCCTAAAATGTCAAGGCTAAAGAAAAAAAGTCAGGTAAGTTAGCGGTGTTCTAGATTTCCATAACTGAGTTATGACTTAAAATAACTGAGCATTTTAAGTCTTTCCTGGGTAACTACTGACTGCTAGAAGAGCTTCATCTAAGCAAATAAATTTAGTAGATCAAAGGTGAACACAAAGTTTGGACTTAGAACAAAAAATATTAAATTATATGTTCTGACAAAGAAGAAAAGCTCCTAAAACAAATATAAAGAAGATGAGAGCAGAATGACTGATAGTTGTGTCATGGATGCAAATTAATCAAGTATTACTTATGAAAAACTAAGTTAGGTATGATGATACAGTCCTTTAAAAAGTGAAAACAGAATTATAAATGGCCTATCAGATCAATGAAGATCTGATCCACCCATGGAAGGAAAATACTTTCCATTTTATTTGAAGTAGGACTCTACGTTATAGAAAACATATAAGCAAAGATAAAATAAAGGGCTAAGCAAAGGAAGTGGTAAGGAAAGAGAATCGGAGATAGTATTAACAAGAACCAAAAATAAAGAGCATTAAATGTGACAAGAGCACTTCTTTAAATATTAAAAGCCGCATAAGAAGGAACAGAGGATTTACCTTACCATTCTCAGCCGGAGACAGATCAATATACAAAACACAATGAAAAATCAAGGACAGCATAAGGAAGAAGGTGAGATTATGGGTGTGTTTTGAAACTTTATGCTATGAACAGAGTACTTTTATCAAATACTTGTGGAACATTCACAAAAACTGATCATACATACCAATTACAGACATAGAGATTATAGACATAAAGATAAAAGCAGAAGTCAATCAAGTAGAAAATGGAAAAATAAACATAGTAAATAAAAATTATTCCTCTTTGGAAAAGATGAGATAGACAATGACTAGTGGGAAGAATTAGGTTACTGGACCATGCCTTTCTCTTTTTGGTCACCCCATAGGTTATACTGCTTCCTCACAGAACCAAAGCAACAGAGCCATGGGACTAGGCCTATCATTTATGTTGTTACTTCAGGCAATTTTGTTATAGAAATCTAAACACAGATAACTTTAAAGTGTAGCTTAGCAGAATATGCTTTTTCTTCTTCTTGGGTAAGTATCACTCTGGTAGACACAGAATCCAAGGAGACCAGCACACACTAGTGTTTAAACTGCAGTCTGAAATAGGAGCTTTCACAAAAGCATACAATCACAGAAGTGAGAAACTATAACTCTTGCCTGCCCTCTCCTACAACATCAACGGTTATTAATTAGCCAACTTCAGATGAAGTGTTCATTTCAAATTCCCTTTAGGTGACTGATTTGCAACTGTTTTTAATCCTGTAAGATCAATGACTGTAAACTAGAAAGAGCAGATGGCTATTTCTGCTAAGGACTAACACCAGGCTCCCTTGTTAGCAAATATTGGTGATAACACCATTTTGCCTAGGGAAAAAAAATCATTTTTTAGAAATTCATGTACCCAATAAACTCAAATCCACTTTTGAAAAACATGCATTTTGATAATGCAATAAATTCACCTTATAAACAGTAAGATTCATCATCACAGTATCAGAGTTAGAATATATGACACATTTTCAGAATCATCAGAGAAACACATTTTAAAACGATTCCTTCCCTTCCCTCTACACCCCCACTCCAGTAAGTATCTAGTAGCTTATTCTACAAAGCAAAGCTTCCTCATGCAAGCATCCACCAGAAACCAGCACCACCACCTGTTCCTAAACAGGCTAATCAGGAGAGTAAGAAAGCTAGAGGTGACTGACACACTGTGCAGGAAGGTGCTCTACAACTACGGGCATGCAGTGACTGTCAAGCAGGTGAACAGAGGCTACAACACCAAAAAGAGCTAAAAGCTCCAAGCAGAAGGCCTAACTTCCTGGTTGATCCCCGCAAGAGTTCCCAGTGTGAATAGTACTCTACCATGGAAAGGACTAAGGATTGTTACAAAAGAAACTCTCAGGAACAAAGCAGCAGTTATAAAGTGCTAAGTTCTTCCATGAACAATAAATCTGTACAGACTTTCAGTAAGATTTGCTTGCTCTATATAAAATTTTAACTATTATATATATATATGTATGTGTATATATATGTGTGTGTGTAATATATATATGCTATTATAATTCAAATACAGGGCACCTTCATAACAGTCACTTAATCCTACCATCAAGAGGTCTGAGCTCTACTTACATTAACAGAAGAGTACAGATCATTTCGAATTTCTGCATTTTCAGGCCTATAGCTCATTTTGATTGATCAGGGAGCACATCCTGCATTTTTTTTTTGTCCTCCACAAAATATCAACATTACTACTTAAAAATTGTGTCTAGCCTTTTATAAGAGATGAATACAATCAGAATATTTGAGAAATTTAGAAAAATTCTAACTGGGTCTAAATATAATTCAAACATAACCGTTTAAACTTCAAATATGCAATGACTCAAAGATCATCATAAGAATCCTCCACAGTAAACAGACATTAGTGACTGGAGAGCCAATGTATATAGGAAAATAAAAACTTTCATCAACCACAATTGTTTTAGTTCCTATTAGACGTAGTTTATTAGGATCTCTATACGGTCATTTCCTAGAACACTCATAGAATAAAATATGCGTGCGTGTGTGTGTATGTGTGTATGTGTTTGCACGCACACACGGGCATGTGTTAAGTGCATCTGTGTGTCTTCTTCTATCACTCTACTTTTTCTCACTATGTAACCTGGATAGGCTGGCCTGACAATATGTAGACCAAGGTGGCCTCTATCACTAAAATGCCAAGTGCTAGGATTAAAGGCACATGTCACAATGCCTGGCTATCTAGTTTGTTTGTTTTTTTTGGGGGGGGGGAGGACAGAGTCTATGAATCTGGAGCTTGGCCATTTGGTAAAGCTGACTTAGCCACAGGACCCTTGGGTTTCTTCTATCTTAACCTCTAAGGTCTGAGATTAAGGGCTCATACCAGCATAGTTGGCTTTTTAAATGGGTACTAGGAGTCTAAATTCAGGACCTTGAACAGCAAATACTTTACCTCCTAAGCAACTATCTCGGCCCCAAGAATTAAACTCTTCACCCTAAGATAACTGTAAATGTAATATGGTATCATAATTTTGGTTCAGATGATAATAAAGTTGTACGCTTAGCCAAAATGAGTACAGGTTTATTTAAACTCAATTAAAATGTTTTGATTTCTGTTTAAAACAAATACATGCTATACATAACCTATCTGGTTGGGTTGGTCCAGGATAACACACTTTGCTCATTAAATTATATGTGTCTGCACTTTGCTAGAGATCAGGCCAGAGGCTTGCATGTACATGCTTATTTTCATTACTGTTGTTAAGAGAGGGCTTTGCTTTCTAGTCTAGCCTGGCCTTCAACTATATAGCTCATGTTGGTACCAAAATTTGGAAATCCTGCCCCAGCCTTCTAAATGTGTGATCATATCCATCTTAAGTCTTTGGGAAACATGGTCTCACACTGTATAGTTCAAGCTAGCCTTGAACTTGAGATATTGTGTTCCACCGTGCCCACTTACATTATACAAAACTCATGTTTCTTTTCTATTACTTAACAGAAAAGAAAAGGTAGGAACTTTAAAGCTTCCCCTACCCCTAGTTTTTAAATGAATAAATAGTATTTCTGTTAAAGTCTAAATTTATTTAACAGGTATCTTATTCTATGTACTAGATCAGTAAACCCTAACCAGTATAAATCAAATAAAGTCCATTACCTCGTTCTGCATATGTATTAAAATGCCTTCTCCATTTTCATCTTATTGTTTGTGATTGCTTTCACACAGTAGTGGTCAAGATTTAGCAGCTTCGAGCAACTAAAACCATGATCTACAAAATCTAAAATATTTATTATCTGGCCCTTTACAAAAATAAAAATTAAAAAACTTGTGATTCCTACTCTAGACCTTTAAAGGCAAAATCTGTGCTAATTTAAATAATCTTAATTTTACCTAATTTATCATTTGATATATACAATTAAAGTGCCCCTTATTTGAGTTCTATTAAATTAGACTTAGCTTTTGTTGCTGTGTTCACTGAGGTTTCTCATGTACAAGCCATTATGTGGAAAAAAAAGCTGTGAAGGTTAGCTTTAGATTAGCAAAGACTACTCCGAGCAGATCTGCTTGCTATTTTTTCTTATTGCTGTAAAAATTACCATTTCGGAGTCACTGTGAGAGGCCTGACCCAGGCTGGATACAGGCCCTAGCTCAGAGTGAGAAGCTTGGTCAAGGGAGAGAAGGGGCTCAATAATGTCATCGTAATCATCTTCCTCTGTATCCCCCTCCCCATCGGCAAAAGTACCTCTAGTCAAGAAATCGGAGCGCGTCCGCGCCATTCGAGCTTTCTTTTTATGGGCCGGTCTGGCAACCTGCTTGACCAAATGATAAAACAAATAACACAACAATGTTTTGTTTTTGTAATTTGGGAGAAGATGCCAATGAAAGAGGGCTCATGAATGTCTGGAAACTTCCCTCCACCCCACCATGCCCTATGTCCTGTCTGTTAGCACAAGTAACAGGGAGGAGCAAAGAGAATCCATACTCATTACTGTGAACAACAGGTAAGGATCCAAGTTAAGTCTGCACTATTCTTCTCCACAGTGAACTAAGTCACCCTTCAGTGCCGCAGGTCACACCAAGATCACCTCAACAAACTGTTCTTTTTTTGCCTTAGCAACTTCTGTCTTGTCTGTATAAATATAATTCATATTTCTAAGGTACCATTCTTGACTAGTATACAACTTCCTAATTATAAAAGGCTAAGCCTATAGCTTGTAAATAAATAAATAAATAAATAAATGGGTCAATATGGTGTTCTACCTATAAAACTAGTAAATTCCAAAATAATGTGCACCTATTCTAATTAAAAGATAAGTAAGATCAAATACTTACCTCTTGTTGCCCCGGCCCTGCTGACTTAGGTTTCCACGATGGTTCATCTTGTTTGTGGACTTGAGGATTTCCACCGTGTACACTTTAAATAAAATAAACAGGATTGCGTTTCAATTCCTAGTAGATTTTCCTAAAATATAGCATGAATTATAATTTTGTTTGTTTTTGGCTATTGAGACAGTGTCCTTCTATGTAGTCCTGGCTCTCCCAGAACTCACTAAGTAGTTCTAGCCTTGGGTTCAGAGCTGCCTGCCTCTGCCTACTGAGTGTTGGGATTGGACACCCTGCTATGAATTATAATTTAACAGGACAGGACAAGTCAAAGAACTCTAGCAAATTCTATAAATAATTACAAATCTTCGTCAATCTCAAATTCTGATTTTTATATTTATTCTCATATTATGTGTATATATGTGTGTATGCAGCCATGCTCACATACATGTAAGTAGGCAGTTACACACATCTGTGTATTGTCCTGCGGAAGCCAGAAGACAACACTGGGTACCTGCTATGTTATTATCTGCCTGTTTTACTGAACCCGGAGTGTCCTTTTCTTTTCTTTTCTTTTCTTTTTCTTTCCTTTTCTTTTTTTGGCTAGGATAACTGGCTGGACAACTCCAGCAGTGTTCCTGTCTCCACTGGCCACAGAACTAGAGTTACAGATGTATGCAGCCACACTCAGCTTTAATGTGAGTGCTGGAGATCCAAACTCAGGTCTTCATGCTTGTGTGACAAGTGTTCTTAGCCACTGAACCACCTCCCAAGTCCCCAAATTTATTCCTCTTCTCCAATCACTAGTATAAACAAGAATCTACATGCACGATGAATTCACAGAGGCCCCTATGATAATCACTGAATATACTCCCACTATGGTGGCATACATTTACGAAAGGTAGCAGCAAGATTAGTTAAGAACCAAAGTCAAGGGGTTAGAGGGATGGTTCAGTGGTTAAGACCACTGTCTGCTCTTCCAGAAGACCCAGGTTCAAATCCCAACACTCACATGGCAGCTCACAACTGTCAGTAACTCCACAATCTGACACCCTCACATAAACTTACATGCAGACAAGACACCAATGCAAAGAAAATGAAAAATAATTTTTTAAAAAAGAACCAAAGCCAATTCAATAGTAAAAAAAAAAAATTCTAAATCCCTTCCATCTTTAGGATTCTTGTCTTAAACAGGCTTTTCATGTAATGGTGAAATATATGATAATAATGAAGATCTTGTTTTACTTGCGATGGTTCCTATTGGTTAGAAAAAATAACATTCTGAACTCTTCTAAGTTTCTAACCACTATCTTACCTTTAAAACTTGAGGCTAATACTAACAATGGCAGAATAAGAATTGTTATTAAGCAAAATGAAGTGTGCTCCAAACAATACAGATACTATAGTATTGGGTTGTAAAAGTTTAATTTTGTCTAAAAATATCAGTGCCAAGACTGTTTTACCATTAAATTTCTATAAAGAAACAGACTGTCACAATCTGATGAAAATTGAACAGTACCTAGATTTTCATGGCACCAATTACTTTAATTTAGTATTATGAGTTTTCAAATTAATCCTTAGACTTCAAACTCCTAAGGAGTCATGACTTAACTACTAGCATCAGACTAGTTCAAAATAGACAATAACATACAACACTAGTTGATAAGTTAATTGAAGTCTAGGAGTTTTAAGAGGTTATCTTGGATGGGGAGGTGACTCAGCTGGGTAAGCCTGTGGCTTGATAAACATGCGGGATGTCCCAGGTTTGATCTCAAACACAGAATTTAAAACAAACAACCTAAACCAGAAAACAGCTTCTCCTGACCTCTATGAGTTAAAATGCTACTGTGGTTAATTATAAAAACTAAAGACTCCCCACTTACAACAAACGCATAAAGCAGCTCGACTCTTGAAAACATAAGACAGACTTGGGCATGGTGGCACATGCCTTTAGTTGACAGAGACAGGCAGATCTCTATGAGTTCAAGATTAGCCTGAACTACTAGAAAGTTCCAGACCAGCAAAGGCTACATGGCAAGACCCCATCTCAAAAATACAGAAACAAAACCATAAAGTAGAAGGTAGTTGCCAGCAACTGAGGAGAAAAGAAAGTAGAGCTGTTTAGACATGTTGTATAACAACTTCACTATTAAAGTAACAACTACCACTATTCCATACACTAAAATTTATGATACTAAGCTTTGTATGTGACTATCACACACAAAAAAACAAAGACATTAATGAAGACTATAAATAGGCCAAGAGCTGTGAGAAAACATGCTAAGTTCTCACAGTAACCACTCTGGATCACTGCATTTCATAGCTCTATATCGCCCAGAACATGCTGAATGCCTGGTACACTTATAAGCACAACATTGTCCTTTACAAATGATTTTTCAATTAATAAGGAAGAATACCAAAAAAAAAAAAATGTGTTATCTACATCCAAAGATTCCCAGGATGTAATTATTTACACTTTACACAGAGGGAGAAAAATCAGATTAGCAGCATTCATGTACACAGAGCGGAGCACAAAGCACTTCAATAAACAACTGTAACAAACTCCTCACTTAACATATAAAATACCAATTTCACTTACAGGGGAGCAGTCCTATTGTCTTTTGGTGTGAAGAAAATGGCTCTGGAAGTTCCCTCTCTGGAAGGGTCATCAGATCTGTGGCTGGGAGAGTGAGCTGACTCCAAGTGTTCTCTTTCCGTACTGCGGTTACTGGAGAGTTTAGAGGCAGCATCACGTTGGGCGCTCATTCTTTCTGTCTTCGATGATTCCTTGACAGCTCTAGATTGGCATGGGCTTCCTTTTCTTTCAAAGAACAGGGTGACAGGTCGGTCTTTTGGGGGTACATGAATGGAGGGGCTGTCTTTTGTGGCAAGAGCTGCGTCTCTTCTAGTGACTGCTGATGGGGAAGCTAGTACACCAGCTTCTCCTTTACCTGGAGTATTCTGGATATGCAGAGAACATGGCCTCTCTACTCTCTGTCTTGGCTGATAAAAGGATGGTGCTAAGACAGAAGCCTCAGTTCGTGACTGTTCAATTGTCTTGAAGGCCTTGCGTTCCTTCTCTAAAATATCTGTCTGCTGACGAATCTGTTCCATCATTTCTTTTTCATTCTGTTGCTGTAACTGCTTTTGCCTTTTCTCTTTTTCAATATTCAGCTTTTCTAACTTCTTAAGCACGGTACATGAAGAATCCGTATACAAAGGAGTCACCTGATCTCCTGAAAATTGACACTTCCTGCCTTCTCTGTTAATATCCAGAGTAAGAGCTGTCTTCAAAGTGGCTTCTCTTTCTGGTAGTTTGTTTCTTTGGATACTTGTGTCAAGTTGGGAACTTGTTTTCAGAGGCTCTTGATAAGGAATATAAAAAAACGTAGGCAGACTGCTTGAAACAAAAGAGTCCCTCAGCTGGGGTTTACAAGTAATAGGTTCAGAACTATAGACAAGCTTTCCCTTTGCAGTCTCATTCTTCAAATGCTCGGACGCTCCTTTTCCAGCTAATGCAGAGCTTGTCTCATCTGAGGCACCGAGGGCATGGTCTTGTGATTTTGGACTGGTAAGTGTATTGGGCGGTGAGATTTTCAGTTCTCCCTCCTCTAGAATGAGGGACTCTGGTTTGCTCTTTTGGTTCTCATCGCAGGTCAAAAGCTCTAAGCTCCCTTGAGAGCTCTCACTGTCCGGTGTGCCCTGTGGAGACTGAAGGCCTTCAGACATCAGCTCTGTAGACCATCTGCGTTCCTCTGAAGGCGACATGCCACCAAGAGAACGGACTTTCAGCAATTCTAAGCTAAAGATAGCTTGTTCTAATTCTCTCATTCTCCGACTTTCTCTTTTAGCCCGACCTACTTTTTTCTGATGTAGATCCTCCAAGGACTTGGGCCTCTGTCTTACAATCACGTCTCCCTCTAAGTCTGCACCACTCTGGCTTCTGCCTCTCTCCTGCTGCTTGTCTGGAGACTCCTTTGAGAAGTCCACTGAACTCTCACGGCTGATTCGATTACTCTCTATCACAGATTTGCCTTCTTCTATGGCTTTCACTCTGTTGACAAAGGAACGATCCTCCCACTCAGAAGGGTCTGAACCCTGGATTTCAAGAGGTCCACATGCCTTGATATGTACCAGTCCATGCTCTAGTTTTGTTTCTGTTGGCCTTTCCTCTTTTAAAGCTTTATATCTATATAGAAATAGACAAAGTGGGTTACAGATAACTCTTGGTTACCAACAAAGACAATTAAATTTACTATTTTTTTTAATAGAAATACTTTTTGGAGGTGGAGCCTTGCTATCCTTAACTATGTTCAAAGTTGGCATTAAACTTCAGACTCAAGTCATCTTCCTGCCTCTGCCCATTATTTAGCTAGGACTAGTATATACTACTGTACTCATGAATATGTTTCTAAAACTAACGTGATTGTACTTGTTCAAATTATCCTCTTCTTTACATGAAAAATTCCTAACTGGATAGCCTAGACAAAATGTTAACTGTATTTAAAAACTCGTTAATATCATTATTTTAATATAGTACAATAGAGATCAATGAATTTCTTACGGTGAAAAAATGTTGACTATTTCCAAATTTATAAGATTAAACCAAATGTACAAGTTTATTCTTAGCAGTTATGACCACAGGTCATGGAGGTTTCCAGCCTGATTTAATTCAATTCAGTTTAATTTATTTAACTTTTGCTAAAGCCCAGACAATACAGGTTAGAACTGGTAGAGTTTTATCACAGTCTAGTGTTAAAAACATTATTATCTTTTTTTTTTTTTTTTGGTTTTTCGAGACAGGGTTTCTCTATGTAGTCCTGGCTGTCCTGGAACTCACTCTGTAGACTAGGCTGGCCTCAAACTCAGAAATCCACCTGCCTCTGCCTCCCAAGTGCTGGGATTAAAGGTGTGTGCCACCACTGCCCGGCGGTAAAAATATTATAATAAAAGTATTAAAGTAGAGGTTTAAACAAAGGGACTATGAAGACAGAAGGAACAACTGCTTCATTAAAGTATTACCTTTGCCGTGCTCTGAATCCTCTATACACTGACTGTAACAGGATAATTTTATTCCTCTGTTCTGTGTATGTCTTCCTTTGTCTATAGCCCCTCCATCTTGACTGTATACAGGTAGCAGCCCTGTGTCTACACCTATAGAGTTCCCTCCATCTCTGCTGGATAATGACAGCTGCAGCTCGTAACTCCAAGTACCGCTGCCTCTCTAAGTGAGCACGCCAGGACGCTTGAAGAAGGGAAGCTGCACTAGCCATTATGAAAGCATCTTTCTCCACAGCTGCATTTCTCACTTGCTTCTGATTTAGGTAATTCCTCCAGAATCGCTAAGGGAAAAGAAAAGAGAAAATGGCTGTCACATTACCACTCATTTCATAGAAAAAGTAAAACAGGCTAAATTTCTATGCCTACACTTTTTAAGTATATATAGCTAATTTGTTGGTGGTTAAAAAATAACAACAACATTAGCTCTTTCTATGCTGCCACTGAGTTGTGTTGATGCTTTGGTTGATCCAGGTTTGCTCTCACCTCTAACCTGCTGCTGTGCCCACAGAAGGCACTGCTGCTGGAGGTATAACAGTACTAGTACTACTACAGGAGGTGCTGAAGATCACCTCTTCTAAGACTGAAATGGCTTAACAGATGGGATCCACAGAATTGCCAAAGCCTTAAGCAAGTACAATGTCCATCTTTGTGGAATTGCAGTCAACTGAATGAGCCTATGTGCCGAGTTAATGGTGGCCCTTTATGGTATACACTAAATCAATCTTACTAAAGTTGATGACAAGAAACTACTAAAGTTGATGACAAGAAACTAAGAGAATGAACAGGCCTCTGCAAAAACTCAATAGGGGAAAAATTCCATAAAGTAGTGGCTGAGGATTATGGCAAAACAAAAGCAAAACAAAACCTACAGGTTGGACTACTTATCCAAGAACACTTCAAATGTAAGATAATAAATAAAAATTTGGCTCTTTAGAAAACAAATAAAAGCCTTCTTTGCTTATTAAAATTCTTATTTCAAATAACCTAGTTGAACATAATTATCCAATTTAAAATTTTTAGAGGTTTTCATACTCTATAAATTAATAAGTTCTAGCTCTTTCTTTTTGTACTTAATTCTATTTTTGACAGGGTGTCTCTATTGCAGCTCTGACTATTCTAGGAATGTATGTAGACAGGCTGGCAGGCTGGCTTTAAACTCCAAGAGCGTAGCAATATGCAAGGTAATCTGTTGGGTGTTACAAGCATTTAAGACATAAGAAGAGACAGTGGAGAATAGCTTTGAACACACTAGCACAGGAGACAATTTTCTCAACAAAACATCAAGTAGCACAGGCAATAAAATCAACAATTAATAAATCAGGACCTCATGAAACTGAAAAGCTTCTTTAAGGCAAACAAACAGCAGCCTAGAGTATGGGAAGAGATCTTCACCAACCCCACACCTGACATAGGGCTAACATCCTAAATACATAAAGAACTCAAAAAATTAAACATCAACAAAGCAAATAAGCCAATTTAAAAATGTGATACAGAGCTAAACAGAGAGTTCTCAACAGAGTAATCTCAAATGGCTGAAAAACACTTAAAGAAATGTCTACCATCCTTAACCATCAGGGAAATGCAAATCAAAACTATTTTGAGATTCCATCTTACTACACCTGTCAGAATGGCTAAGATAAAAAACACAAGCTCAGGCTTGTGAGGATGTGGAGAAAGGAGAACACTCCTCCATTGTTGGTGGACTAAAAACTCATATAGCCACTATAGAAATCAATATAGCCCTTCCTTAGAAAATTGGCAATCAATATACCTCAAGAGCCAGCTATACCACTCTTGGGCATATATTCAAAAGGTGCCCCATCCTACCACAAGCACACTTGCTCATGTGTGTTCATAAAGGCTGAATTCATAAAAGCTAGAAACTGGAAACAACCTAGATGTGCCTCAACTGGAGTAGAAAAAATGTGGTACATTTACATAATGGAGCATCACTCAGCTGGACGGAACTAGAAAAAAAAAATCGCCCTGAGGTGATTCAGTGGCAGGAAGACAAACATGGCATATACACACTTCTAAGCAGACAGTAGCTGTGAAGAAAAAGATAATCATTCTACAATCTGCAGACCCAGAGAGAATAAGTAATAGGGAGGGGTTAAGGAGGAACCCAAGGATGTACCTGGGAAGGAGCTAGAGAAAAGAAATTTCAAGGGTGGACTGGGGGCGGGTCAGGATGGGAACAGGAGGGATTAGGTGGGGGTTAGGAGGGGAGAATAGTGGGAGAGATGACTAGAAATGGGGACCATTTCAGGAGTGAGGTAAAAATCCAGTTCAATGGAAACTCCACAGACTCTATGAGGATGACACTAGCAAAGACTCCTAGTGATGGGGGACACAGAGCCTGAACCAGTCATCCTTATGACTAAGCAAGGTCTCAAGTGAGGGATTGGGACACCAAGCTAGCCACAAACCCTCCAATCTACAATTGAACATGCTTGCAGGGTGTGCTGAGCCTGATGGGAACAGATGTGGAGTCCCACAGCCAGACATTAGATGAAGCCTAGGGGAGCCCCATAAAGGATGGGGTGTAAGGATTGGAGGAGCCAGAGGGATCGAGAACACCACAAAACACAGCCTACAGAATCACCTGACCAGGGCTCAAGGGGGCTCACAGAGATGAGGGAGCCTGTATAGGTTTGACCCAAGTGCTCTGGGTATAGGTTATGGTTGTATGGCAAAGTGAGTGTTCTTGTGAGACTCCCATGGGAGCAGGGACAGTCTCTGACTCTTCTGTCTGCCTTTGGACTCTTTCTCCTACTGAGATGCCTCATCTAGCCGTGATGTGAGAACATGTACCTGATCCTATTTATAGCTTGTTATGCCATATTTGGTTGATGGCCCTGGATGGCCACTCTTATTTGAAGGGAGGTTAAGGGTGGGGGCAGGTGGATCCCGGAGAAAGAGAAGGTGAGGGAGGGAAGGGAAACTGCTGTCGGATGTAATATATGAGAGAATAAATAAAAATGAAAAAAAAAAAGAAATAAGCATGATTCATTCTCATCACTCAAGTTTCATTATAATTTAAATGTTTCAGAGTAAAATGGTTCTGGTTAATGAATGAAGGTGAAGCAAAATCACTTTCATACAGAGAATCCCTTTCTCATCCCACCTGAATAATAACAGACGCCTGTCTCAAATGAAGGAACTGCTGCCTAGAGAGCAGGACCCGAAACCAGCGCTGCAACAGGACGATTCTGCGAAGCACTTCCTGATGAAGCAGATCTTGTAAGTGCTGTCGCTCATGCTCCTTTAGGAAAACCTATGAGAAGGAAAACAGACAAGGAATAAAGCTGGGGGAAAATGAAAATCATTCATGCATTATTATTTCTGTGGTAAACTTTCAGAGAACACCACATATAATGACAGAAATGGAAACAAAGTACTGATAAATGGTTAATCACCTGGACTAAAGTAAACATTCTCAAACTGAGAAAAAGATACTTGTACATGAGAGAGGAAACAGCAAAGTGAGAAAAGCACCAAGTTTCCACTGTCAAATACTATGCTACATCACTGCCTTTCATCTGGAAAAAAATAGTACTGTAAAAGATCAGGATACCACTGGATAGTATGTCAGGATACCACTGGATAGTATGTCACAATCTTTGAAAATGTTAGATTAAGGGGAAAACGAAAAACCACAGATCTTAAAAAGTGAGTCTAACCTGAAGGAAACAACAATGACCATCTACTTGAAGTCTAGTGTGCATTAAAGGCTTCTTATTCCACAGAGCCAAAAGCAGGTAAATACAAAGTATAAATTAGACATATCTCTTTGAAATAGAACTACAGTTCACCTTTAGGAGCAGGCAGGTATTACATAAAACAGGAGCTAAAGAGCGAATTACTAAGGACTGAGATAGATGATCTTACCTGAGCAACATAAAAAGTTAAACAAACTAAAACCACTCAATAACTGTCACAAAGTACTGTTAGATATTATGAAGCTACAATATAAAGTGGGGGTTATTTTTTCATATGTTTTGTGGCAAATGCTGATGTAGCCCAAGCTGGCCTTGAATTTCTATGCAGCTAAGAATTGTCATGAATAAGTGATTTTCCTGGTACTGCTTTCTAGTGTTTAGATTGCAGGTATGCAGTACTATTGGCCTAACAATGAGGACCAGTCAGGAAAATATATAAATTTAATGAGGATACCACTGGGATTATAATTGATCATGAGGTCAACATAAAGAAAGCATCATATTTAAATGATTTTAATAAATAAGTAGAATAAGTTAAATAGAATGAATAAAATAGAAAAAACCCAGCAGTTTAATATTGTCAAAGTAATACAGAGAAAATGATCTTAAGGAGCAAAAACAAAATGCAACCAGGAATAGAGAAACAGGCTAAAATACAAGAATCATTTAAAAAAAAAATGTATAAAAGGATTAAATCATAGTGGTAAGCCCAAGGTGATCATGGTTTTCTCCTTGAAAATTTGAAGGGGAGGAAGAGGAAGAGGAAGAAAACATATAAATAAAAGGTAATACAGAAAACAGTTGAAAGTGGCAGTAGAAGAGTCTGGATAACAATGTTACTGTGGACAGGCTAAGTCGGTCATTACAGTAAAATATCTGAGACATGGTTTGAATTACAGACGAAGCTGTAGTCAGAACACTGGCTAGAAATTCTAATGATTAATACTAATATCATCTGATTTCAGGTTGTATATAGGTCAGGTAACAACTATAGAAGTCAGTTCTATTCTACCTATCATATGAGTTCTGGGTTATCAGCCTTGACAGCAAGCACCTTTATTGCTAAGGCATTAAAAAAAATAAAAAATAAAAAGAATAAAGGTCCTGGGGTCAGTTATGAACCTAAAATAAAAGAAGACCAATTGTCTTCCATGGATGTGCTAGCATTCACACATTATCCATACACAAATACAACAACAACAATAATAATAAATCAAATTTGTGGGCAGCCAAGATAGCAGAGTAGGTAAAGGCACTTGCCACTAAGACCGAAAACTTGAGTCTCATCCCTGGGATGCCCATGGTAAAGGAAGAGAACTGATTCCACATGTTTTCCTCTGACTTCTACACCCGTGCCATGCCCCCCACAACACACACAGATAGGTAGATAGGCAGATAGATAGATAGATAGATAGATAGATAGATAGATAGATAGATAGATGATAGACAGACAGACAGACAGAGGAAGTTAGGTAGGTAGGTAGGTAGGTAGGTAGGTAGGTAGGTAGAGAGAGAGATATAGAGAGATAGAGAGATAGATAAGACAGACAGACAGACAGAGGGAGGAAGTTAGGTAGGTAGGTAGATAGATATAAACAAAAAACCATCTAACTTAATCAACTTCCTTGTAATAACCTGATGCAAATTATCTTTTCATGAAAGTCATAGACAAAGACAAGTATTATTATTAAAATATAAAATGTTCTCAATTTTGACTAAGGCCATATATACTTACCATGGTTTTTCCAACTTGATAATTATCAGGATTAATATTTATTTTTCTGAAGAAATCTTGAATATTAAATTTAGATGGGATAATATGTTGAGGAAGCAGTACATGAAAGTGGCTCACAAAATCCTGAAAAGTAAAAAGAAAATGGTATCAGATCATAAAGTAACAAGACGAGTACTATGCCCTAAACAGACTATCCTTTTACTGATGGGTTTCTCAGCCTTTTAGTAAAAATAAAACTTTATTTAAAGCGAGGTATCAGGGAAAAGAATCAGAATATACGGTAAGAGAGCAGTGAGCCACACGAGGAAATGTATTCTAAAGCCTGTTTTCTTATCCTTTTAAAAGTAGAAGGTACACTGGCAGGGGGTAGAAAACTGGTAAAAGAGAGTGGTTATGGGAGTAACCAGAATTAATTATATACATGTAGGAAATTGTCAAACAATTCTTATTAATAGAACAGAACTTATTAATAAAAAAGTAGGGTGAACAAGACACAGTGTTACTTTAAAATATTATAAATAGGAAGGGCAGGAAAGATGTCTCAGTGATTAAGAGCACTGGAAACTCTTCCAAGGTCTGGGTTATAGTCCAAGTCAACACACCTGCTAACAACAATCTCTAACTCGTTGGGGAGAATGTGACACCTACTTCTGCCCTTCAAAGAAACTATACTCACATGGTGCATAGCTATGCATGCAGGCAAAACACCCATAAACATAAACTAAAACTGAAAACATCTTTTAAAAATATAGTTTTAAAACCAGTAGAAGGAAAAGATACCGAGTTTGAAACAGTATGCTACCAAATGGAAACCGAATTTTAAAAAGAAGTAAGTTATTCCTTTTGAGAAAGCCATACCAAGGACCAAAAAAAGTCATCTAGCAAGAAACTGAAATCTTAGTAAGAGTATGATAGGAAATACAGCAGCTACTGGAACATACAACTGAGAATCAAGTTTTCTCTTTCCATAACAGCAAAAACTGCTCAGTTCCTAAAAGGTTCCAATATAATTTTTACACACAGAACAGATTGCTGAATAACATTCTACCACTTCATAGATAAGAAATCTTACTAGGAACACTTGAGGAAAAACCAAATGAAACCTTTTATTTGACTAGATAATTCTCATTGAATTATTTCAATTATTGGAAAAAAATCGGTGTGAAAACTGCTAAATTATGGTTAATCTTAATATTGGCAAACATTCGGATCAAATGAGAATAGCCAAGTACTATATTCTGTCAGGACATATGCTCAACAGAACTGCTGTCCTTCCAAAAGAGTCTCTTAAAGCTTTTACAACTTTGTATAAAAATTAAAAAATTAAAAGAAGATGAATCCCAAAGATATATATATAAAGCAAGATATGTAAAAACAACTTATGTGATGTGAGTATGAATTTTTATATATATATATATATTATAGAAGCATATATATAACCTGGAAAGAATATTTGGAGCTATATCCAGATTGGCGAATTCTAACTGTTTCCAGCATCCCAGTGTACCGAAGTTGTCTTAGTACCAAGGCATCACTGAATCTTAAGGGCAGCTAAAACAGACAAACAAAGAAAACAATTAGCATATCTACAAATTCAGATTTGTCTTAAAAGTAACGCTGAACTTTAAGTAGCTAGGGACTGACTAAGGGATTAAGATGCAGTTGAAGAATTGACAAACTCTCCTCCTAACTGGTAACTTAGGAGAAGACGACTGCCTACTCTAGAGTAATGAGAGAGAAATCAACTTTCTAGGCTCCTCTAGTCATAAAGGCAAAGGATCAACAATACGCAGTAGAAATGTAAATGTCCAAAGGCCTCAGAGCTTAGTCACTACAAACTAATGGTACTGATACACTTAACAAAGGGTTGTTTAGAATTTTGTGTTTCGTCAAGATGTTTATCTGGTATGGTCACCAAGAATATAACTTACTACTCCATCTGTTACTTTGGCTTAGAACTGACAAGCTTCTCCTAATAAAAGGCAAAAACTGTTTATTTCTGTAATACTTTTGCTTACGACATTGGCATCAAACACAGAAAAAGAGGAGAAAAAAATCCTTGTAGTCCTGGGAACGTTAAACTCCTTTATTACATAGGCACTCACAGAAAGGGGCTCACCACACCTAGGTATCTCAGAAACTACACTTCTAAGCTTCTAAAGAGAGATATTTGTAGCTTCTGAGATTATTTCCAGGTCAGTCTCATAATATTATTTATTTTTAGTAATCCTCTAAACTGATCCCAAATGGGACATATAAGCAATCAAGGGAAAAAATCAAGTGAATAATTGATGTTAAATAACAATGAGAGATAACATTTGTGGCAGGATATTTAATCACACTGGAAAACTCAAAACTGTATTTTTTTAAAAACTGGAAAAACCTGTTTCTAGTTGTTAGAAACCTTTAATCCAAGAGCTTTCTGTTTATTGTAATCAAGATTAAATAAAGTCAACCTTAGGTCAAGAGGTAAAGCATACAGCCAATTGGCAGGGAGTGAAATAGGAAAAAACAGAGTAAGAGCGAAATCAGGAGGATGGCTAGAGAGGTGCACAGGAAGTAAAAGGGAGGGACACTCAGTTTGAGGGTTTTTGAGACATTGTGGAGAAGGAGAACTTCCTTTTCCTTCTGGGATGTTGGCTGAGAAAGACAGTCAGCCTTCTGAGCAGGCTTTCACCCCAGCATCTGGGTTCCAAGTCTTGATTGGTAAAATTGAATGATTGAAGTTTTGTTAAAAACAGCAAATGTGTATGTGTGTGTATGTTATATATCTAAATACATTCATAACTTATCCTGAGACCTGATACAGTTTATTAACTCAACTTTTGAACAGCGAGGTCTCAATAATTAAAACTTAAACTTCTATTCAATACAAGCAGGAACAAAGTATTTCATAGCTGTAAGCTATTAATACTCAAAAAGGACTATGAATTTAGTATTATAACTACAGTAGATCGTTACACAGATGAAATACTTAAGCCATGAAATAACGAAGCAACTCAACTGCAGTGTGTGCGAGTGTGTCTCTCTCTGTGTGTGTGTGTGTGTGTGTGTGTGTGTGTGTGTGTGTGTGTCTGTATATGTGTATGTGCAGGTATACATATACCATAGCACAAGTGGGGAAGTCAGAGGACAATTTATGAGAATCAGTCTCCTTCTACCATATAGGCTCTGAGGACAAAAAGGTTGTAAAGCTTCACTCAAGAGCCTTTACTTGCTGAGCTGTCTTACCAGCCCCAATACAAAGCTTTTAAACAGCAGAAATGCAGACTGATTACTAAAAATGAAGTAAAATATAGCTGATAATTCCTACAAGCTGTCCTCTGACCTCCTCACATACACTGTGGCAGTGTGTACACCTGTATGCAAATAAAGAATCAAGACAGATGAACTTAATGTCTACTGTATTTGAGCTTTTTAGATACAAACTATTTTTTTCTTTAATGAACATAAAAAGGACAAACATATTGACATGTATTTTGACAAGTGCTAATTAAAGGTACTGCAATAGAAAAGGTATGGGTAAAATTTTCTAAGCAAGAGACATAGACTGTATCCAACAAAGGAGATTAATTGGCCTTTAAGAATATATAAAATTTTCATAGGAAAAAATCATCTTTTTCTCATGGAATTTCAAGGGGTAATAATACTTGCCTCTCAGATTTTAGTACATACTGAGTCAAATCCACAAATAACTTACAGATGTGCAAGTGTGGAAATAAAAAGACTAGCTACAGATAGTATTTATGGAGTGTTATTTTCTGTACAAACAGTACACACAGTTCCTCTCTATTCCCTTTTAGGCAATTCAGACTTCATTACGAAGTAACCTGAACAATGTGCTGTCATGTATACAATACATTTTTACCTTTTCAGCATTTGAACGAATGCATTTTACAAAATATGGTTCTGCTTGACCAAGTGTCTCCATCAGCTTGCTTAAGGAGGCCTGCAACAAAAGTAGTGTCATTAGAATGCCCCTTTACTCATGAGTTGACAACAAGTGACAGCAACTGTGTGGCAAAATATTCAAAAAATTTCTATACATATGTAAAAGAATTTGTTTCTGAAAAGGAAATTGTGTCCATTCCCACCCTGGTTGAATCAAGAATTGCTAAGGAGAAGGAATACAGTTTAATCTTAATCTTAAATAGATACTCTGGCAACGGTCATTATTGAAGATGCATTTTAGAGCACTCTAAAGAGAAAATACTTTTTCACTGCTTTACACATTCAGTAAGTAACTCTGTTAAAATGTACATTTGGGGTAATTTTGTTACCCACTCCTATCTCCGTTCTGAGGTAGGATCTTTATATTTGTTCAAGGTTGACCTACCTATAACAAGCTATGTAGCTCAGGCTGACCTTAACTTTTGATGTCCCTATATCAGCCTTCAGAGTGCTGGTATTACAGCATATGAGATCATGCTCTACCCTGATACTCTTCCATTCTGACCAGCTTTTAAAGTCATCCAGAAAAAAACACTACCTTAATTTAATTTTAATAAAGGATGTTGTGGTGCTCTCTCTTCCATAGCTGGTTTTGTATATACATCCCAGTTATTCTGGCTAGCGGCATATTAGTTTTTGCTAAAGAACCAGAGCTTTTCTTTTCTTATTCCAACAGTCTTTATGTTTTGTTTTCTTTTTAAATTTTTTTCTTATAAAGATTTATTGTATTTTTAGTTATATATACGTCTGTGTGTGTCTAGGTACTATGGTGCCACTGCCCACAAAGGCCCAAAACACCTGATACCCAGGAGGTGAACTAAGGTTGTGAGTCACCTTATGTTGGTGCTAGGAACTCAACTCAAATCCTCTGCAAGCACATGTACACTCTAAATTGCTAAGCCATCTCTCCAGCCCTCTTCTGTATATAGCTTTACAGAATTCTTTTTATTTATTTTCCTTCTATCTACTTGCTTTGGGTTTAATGTATTCTCTACTTTCTATTTTATTAAAGAAAAACCTTTGATTCTTGGAAATACAACCTAACTTCCTTTCTCATAAGAGCACTCAATATTACAGCTTCTTAGGCATATCAATCATACCACAACGATCTTGAAATTCACTTTGACATTTCAACAACAATCTGGAAGAAAAGAAATATTTGATTTGGCATGAGTAGAATAGGTAATAACCTGAAACTGGGCGCTGATACTGGGAGGTTTCTTCTTCTTGTGTAAATGAAGAAGAGATTTGGTAATTCGATCTTGAAGGGTCAATCTTGTCAGATGCTTCAAAGAATTTACCTCCAGCAAGTGCTAAAGACAAAGGAAAAACATTATGTGTGTGTGTGTGTGTGTGTGTGTGTGTGTGTGTGTGTGTGTGATATATAAAAAAATATCATCAGACAGTTTTCATTATTTCCAATTGTGAGAAATGTTTTTCCATCAAAAGTGCTTAGCCTGATAAGGGCTCTCCCCCTTTTCCTCTGTGTTGATTAATCAATCATGTGTGAAGCCCACCTCTCATCAATGGGATGAGACACCATTACATAAAGAATAAAAGACAAAGCCCTTTTAGAAAAGGTGTTTACTTGCTAGATCTGGGTTCTGGAATACCCTTCAACTTTCACCTTGACTAAAACAGTTCCTTATTTTGCTACTACATATGCCAGACAGACCATGAGCTTCTGGGGATTCCTCTGTCTCTACTTCTCATCTTGCTGTACAAGCATTAGAAATATAGATGCATGCTACTTACTATACCCAATCATATGTGGGTTCTTGGGATTTAAACTCAGGGCTTCGGGCTTATGCAACAAGTACTTTTGCTCACTGACTCACTTTTCAAGCCCATCATTGTTTTAAAATGGTATTTAATGCAATTTTGATTACTACTGCTTTTTGATTCATTTGATTACTAACACGGATACCATGACATCTCAAGCTTCATTCTTTTTATTCAACATTGCTTTAACTATTGAGGAACTTTGTGTATTTATGTTAAGACTATTTTTCCACTCCTGTGTAAAGTGACATGAGTATTATAGGGACTGCATCCCATATATAAATCTATCAGTCACAATAGGTGCTAGAGATTATCTTCATACTTTTTATAAGCCATAAATTGGAAAGCTCACTCACTCTCCATTCATTGTGTTGTTGTCAATTTTTCTCATCAATATTTTACAATTTTCTATAAACAGATATTTCACTTCCATGATTAATTTTACTATTAATTATTCTATTTTATGGTGCTATTATAGACATAATTGTGTTTAGAATTTTCTCAGATACTAGAGTTAGTCTATTAAAGCATGACTTTTCATATTGCACTTGTGTTCTCAAACTTTACTGAATTCATCCATTATTTCTAACACTTATTTAGAAGATCTTTAGAGATTGCTCTAATAACAAGTCACAAGCTAAGAGAGACTATTTCACTGCTTCCTTTACAAGTTGGGTGACTTTTCTTTCTTTTGATAAAGAAGAAACTTTTCTTTCTTTTCATAGCCTAATTTCTCTTGCCCAGGCTTTTGGTATTATCTTATTAGAAGTGACATAAGAAGGCATCTGTGTTGTGATGGTTTGTATATGCTTGGCCCAGGAAGTGGCACTATTAGGAGGTGTGGCCTTGTTGGAGTAGGTGTGTCATTCTGGGTGTGGGCTTAAGACCCTCATCCTAGCTGCCTGTAAGCCAGTCTTCTCCTAGCTGCCTTCAAATGAAGATGTAAAACTCTCAGCTCCTCTAGCACCATGCCTGCCTGGATCCTGCCATGCTCCCAACTTGATGATAATGGACTGAATCTCTGAACCTGTAAGGCAGCCCCAATTAAATCTTGTCCTTATAGGAGTGGCTTTGGATAGACCACCAGACAGAGTTATTAAATTAAGAGGCTGGCAAGCCAAGGACGGGTAAGATTCTGCACAGACACTTACCAACCTAAGACAGAAGTGCACTGCTTTTGATAATGCATATTCCACAACGGGTAAGGAAGGTATTCTTGTTAGAATAACCTAAGATGGGCTCAGTCTTGTTTATGAAATAAAAAAGGGGGAGAGGTAGAGAGCTTTTGAGGCTGCTTGGCAAGAATCTGACATGGGCCAAGGACAAGGAAATGGGCTGCTTGGCAGGAATATAACACTGGCCAAGGACAGGAAGTGGGTTTCAAGAAGGAATCTGACATTTGGCCAGAACAAAGAAGTAATTTCAGGCAGTAATCTAAATCTTAGGCTAGAACAAGGAAGTAGGCTTCAGGACATGAAAATGACTTTGGGCTAGGACAGGGAAGTAAGCTCAGATATTTTGGTCATCCTGATAAGCCCTTAGAAACAGTGATTATATATAGGAGTGTTCACAGAAATTTATTGCCTTGCTTGTTCTTTGATAGCTGTGTTTATTGTCTCGCTTGTTCCTTGACTATTTGCATCTATTGTATTGCTAGTTCCTCAACCTAGAATTGACCTTAACACTTGCATGTAATTAAAGAGGTATAAAAGCAAAAAGGAGGAGTGGGGATGGGATGGGGGTTTCTAGGGAGGGGGAGATCTGAAATGTAAATAAATAAAATGTCCAATAAGAAATAAAAATTTAAAAAAAAAAGAATGTCAAAGGTATCTATTCACAGCAGTAAAACCCTAACTAAGACATGTGTCATAACCCTATCTTTTCCCCATTTGGTAAGAACTGCCTACCTACAAAATTCATAGCCTTGAGTGTGTTATCACGTAGGGACAAAATGGTTTTTGATCCCCACCATTCAGTTTTATATTTTATGTTTACATGTTACTATATAACACCATTTGTATGCAGCTTGAAGAACTGCTTACAGTATTTTTAACAAGGCACATGTATCATGTTCTAATCTCTCTCAGCTTTTGTCTGAAACAAACTGTCTCCATTTTGAAAGGCAAGATTGCTAAATAGGGGGATTATGGTACATATATACAACAAGTTACATCTTTTAAATTTTTATCTTACTATTCTGATTATACATCTTGATATTTTGATTATATGTCTATTTATATGTCTATTTTGATTATATGTCTTGTATAGGTCTCTCTAGATTTATATTATTTAATGCCTTGGCTCTGGATTGTTATTTACTTCTCTAAACTTGGGAACCTTCCTGATATTATTTCTTTGAAATGTTTTCTGTCCCTTTCTTTCTGTCTTCAGATACATCAATAATATGCAGATTCTTTCATTTGATGGTATTCCTTAAGTCCCTCAGGCCATTTTCAGTCTTCACCATTTCTTCCCCTTGATGTAGTCTGTTAATGAAGCCCTCTACTGAATTCCTAAAGTTCTGCTTATACTATATCTCTTATTTTGGAAAGTAAATGCAATAAAAAGTGGATCCCTGGAATACCTGCTTAAAGCCCCTCCCCATGGTCTAGAGCAATGGTTCTCAACCTTCCTAATGCTATGACTCTTAAATTCAGTTCCTCATGTTCTGGTGACCTCACCCATAAAATTATTTTTGTTACTACTTCATAACTATAATTTTACTGTAATGAAGAGTAATATAAATATCTGATACATAGGATACCTGATATGTGACCCACCCCTCAGGTTGAGAACCACTGGTCTAGAGACATTCAGGAATTTGGAATCCATCAACTCCCAGAAGTAGAGAACTGAGAAGTCCTTCCTCTGAGTGAGCACAGTATAAATGTGAGATCCAATGTACATATGAACTTGTTCCAGAGACATTCAAGACCTGATCTTGTCTCCAGAACAAATATGGGAAAGGCTCCCAGGAGTTTACTGCATCTACAATGTAGACTAGATCTTAGACCAACCTAGCACCTCACCCCGTCATTGTTTTTAATACAAAAATTTATATGAAGTTCAAAGTCAGTGTTCATAAATGAAGTTTTATCAGCATGTGGACATATTTGTTCAGTTTCATATTATCTAAATTGTGTTTATACTACAACAGCAGACCTAAGTATTTACAACAGACTATTTAATTCTTTATATAAATGCTGTGCAATATCTGTAATAAATGAGACCTACATAATGACTAACTAGAAATGTTTTCAGAATTCAGATTTTCACTTTAAGCTGGCTCAAGAAAAATGAAAAGTATTAATTATATATAAAACAAAACTTGCATATTCAGAGCTTCTATAGAAACTAGAGAATGGTGTTTGTCACAAGTAATTATCTACCTCAAATATTAGGCTTGTCCATTTCCTAACAGACTTAGTTATTTTCATAATGGATTCAACTAAGTACATATAGTCTCTATTTTGGAAATAAATAAGGTTTTTCATATACTTGATTTATAAACATTGGTGGCACAAATAATAAGAAATAATTACTCAATAAGGAAATAATAAAGTTTCTTCCACAATACTCACCTTTGGAAGAACAGGTTTTGACCTGAAATTTCTGTTTCTCCTATAAAGACAAGACATCCATTAGAAGAAGAAAAATAAAAAACCTACAGTATAAATGAGTGATAAAAGAGCCTTCTCAGGGCAACTAAACTCCTCCTTTGGAGAATGTGGCCCTCTGTTCAAAACCTTATCTGACTCAACTAAGCAGGTATCACTGAGAAAAAAGTAAGAGCAGACAAGACATGAAGGGAGGACCAGCATAGTACCTTGGGAATAAGCACAGTTGACCCTGAAGATTAGTGATGTGGGGCTGTACTTTTGAACCCTAAATTTCAGTATCTTATATGTAGTTGGGGTTCTACTTTCCAACATCTACCAAGATTTATTTTACCATTTTAAGAGTTTTAAGATATGCCTAAATTTCATAAATAGTTAAAAATATACATTTCAACAAAACATCTTTAATTTTAGAAATTAATCTTTTTCTATTCATTTTTCCTACTCATAGAAGTGAACTTTTATTAAGGGTTCAGAAAAACAGCAAATACAACTCTTTTTCTGTCTGAAAAAGAACTGCAGGGATGGAAATGGAGAGGAGCTTGAGGAAAAGAAGGTCCAGAGACAGACCCAAAGTGGAATCCAGCTCAATGGGAAGTTCCAAGGCCTGACACTATTACTAAGGCTATGGAGTGCTCACAAAAAGGGACCTATCATGATGGCACTCTGGAAGACTCAACAAGCACCTGAAAGAGTCAGATGCAGATATTTGCACCCCACCAATGGACAGAAGCTGCTGACCCCTATGGATAAATTAGAGAAAGGCTGAAAGAAGCTGAGGAGAAGGCCAACCTCACAGGAGGACCAGCAGTCTCAATTAACCTGGACTCCCCCCCCCTCCCCGATATCTCAAACACTGGACCACCAAAAAGGCAGCTGATATGAGGCTCCCAACACATATATAGCAGAGGACTACTGGGTTTGTGTTCAAATCAAAGATGATGCACCTAACCCTCAAGAGACTGGAGGCCCAGGGAGTTTAGAGGTCAGATGGGGTGAGGGGTAAGGGGTGAGGACATCCTCATGGAGACAGAGGGTGGGGGAGGAGGTATGGGATGTGGAACAGTCAGAGGATGGACAGGGGCGGGAGGGGGAATAAAATCTGGAGTGTAAACAAAAAATAAATAAATAAATAATAAAAAAGAAAAGAAAAAGTGCAAATACAGCTCAATGGTTAGAACACTGGTTGAGAGGTTATAAAAGTCTGTCATGAACAGTTTCCCACCTACCAAAGTAGAACTTCTCTAACCCCTGGTTTTACTATGATAGACTCTAAAGTGAGGAAAGTGAGGCCACATGTTTCTTAGCATTGTTGAGAGAATTAATTGAGTTAGGACACGTTTCCAGAGTAGAACATAAGTAAACATAAGACATAAGTAAATTAGTAATAAGCAATTACTTCCATAGAGATTCAGGACACCAATTCAGGTACAGATCTACTTTATGACACATTAACAATAGATGCCTGGAAAATGCCTACAATCCATTAACACTATCAACTAAAATCTATCGGAGTTTAATGGAGCATCATGTCTAGTCGTCTCCAGGTCCAAACTACTTCCTTCATCAGGGAGTGGAAGATAAGTAGTCACCACAGGCATCAGACTTTCCTTTCCAAGTGCTAGATCTAAATAATCATAATTGTAAAAATAACAGGAAATCCTTAAAAAGCTAAGTTTTGTGTTTCTCTAGAAGAAAATAATAATAATCGTTCTCTGAAATTAACACATTTAACCCTTTCTGAGTTTTAATAGTGAATAGGGAAACGGAAACAGAAACCAAAGTAATGATATATATAATGCATTAGACTCATAGTTTTAAAAACTAAGTACATTTTACTCTTTTTCAATCAAAAGTATATCCATGACAATAATACTTCATCTCTCATTATTTGTTCAGTAAGAAAATTTAGTAAAATACTACTTGTAAAAAGTCTATTAATAACCAATACTGACGTGAGAATTCCATGAGCTCTTTCCAGGAGTTTGCTGCTTGCTGAATTAGCAAATATCCCATCTTTATCAAACAAGGAAGTATTGCTAGTTGGTAGTCTACTTTGTCGAATGCCAGATCTGACATTCCAGGCAATATCAAATGTATCACTGAAAAAAATTAATATAATTTGCTTACGTTAATTATCTCTGTATTATTCTATTAATATAAAATACAGTACATTATAGAAATGGAACATTAAAAGATGCTAAGCAGCATAAAATGGTTTTATTACAATAGCTACCAATCAAGTGGAACCTCTCTGTCACTCAGAAAAAAAGTTCTAGTATATTCAGGCACATTCATATACAAATGTATAGGTAAATGAATACATCATATAGGTGACATCATTAACATAGTGTTATATGTAAGTTGTACGTTTTAATACATAATAGACTCTAAGATGTCTTTCTTCTTTCCTAGAACTTTCAAAGGCTCCCACTGGGATTTAGAATACTAATAGAACACATGAATCTATGGAATATCTGTTTCTATCTGAAACATCTTATTCATAAACACACATGCTCCTGATACATCAACCAAATATATTAAGCTGTTGCTACAGACAGAGTGCTATTACTAACAGCACTAGAGTCAGAGGAATGAACAAATTACCACTAATTATAGCATATCATTTAATGAAGGGCTTTCCAGGTAAAGATAATATATTTAAATCTCTATAGAAGCCATTACAAAATACAACTAATATTTCAAAGGAATTAACACTTAAGAACCAAAAAATAAAACTGAGAACAATCTTTGCAATATGGGTAACATATTAATTTCCCAGACTTTGTTCTTTCTTTCTGTGGACAAAGGGTGGAAGACAAAGTCTGTAATCTAAACAAAAGTATGCACAGGTGAGGAGGACAGTAATATTACAAAACTGAAAATAGAGGTACTCAGTCTTTTATCAAACTTCTCCAAGAATGAGAATACCTGAGGGGGAGGAGTAATTAGTTGGCATACATTGTGGGGGATAATTTAGCCAAGCAAGAGGAAAACACACTGAAATTTCAGGAGATGACCCTTCCATACCCAGACTGACACTTCTCATCAATCTTAAACATGAATAGTTGACTAATACTCACTAGACATCCAAGGAAAACATCTAGCATGAAAAAGAAGCCAAAGCAATCAATTAAAAAAAAAAAACTTGACGGAGGCCAGGCATGGTGGTTCCAGCCCTCTGGAGGAAGTGGGAGAGGGATCTCTGGGAGCTTGGGGCCAGCCTATTCTACACAGTGAGTTCTAGTACACCCAAAGCTACAGAAACCCTGAACAAAAACAAACAAACAACAAAAACACCTAGGAAGAAAACTCTCTACGTATAAGGGGAAAGGGGTCTACAAGTAATATTCTTAAGAAAAAGGAAAGAATCCTATAAATACTGAGAAGGAAAGCTTGAAACTCTTGAACCTATAAATACTTAGGAGGAAGACTTGAAACTCTCGTAAACTAAGTACACTAGTAACATATGAACATGTAGAAGATATTCACTCATTAGTCTAAAATACATGTCAATTATTCTTCTATCACTGCATATACAGTGTTAAAAAACCAAACTAAAATCCTCACTATCACAAGATTTATAAGTATAAAGACACTAATAAGTATATAGGAAACCATGTTCTGGGTCAAGTAACCAGATGAAGGATAAAAACTAAACAAAATAAAATACAATAAGCTTTTAAAATGCAGTAGTTAGGGAAGGTCTCATAGAAAAGGTTCAGCTTAAATAAAGATGTCAAGTGTAGTGATATAGGCCTGTAATCCCAAAACTTGGAAAGAGAGGCAGGAGGTTCATCAATTATGGGTCAGGCATGGTTACATTGAGGACCTCAAGACAGCCTTAGTATTATATAAAAAGAGTGTTACAAAAATATTTTAAATTAATTAAACAGAAATTAGAAAGAAATAAAGAAAATGAAGCAGTTATCTTGTTAAGAGAGAACAAACACAAAATTCCTACGATGGGCATGCTGCTCTTAAGTCTGAGATACACTGAGAAAGAGGCCATGATACAATGTGCATTTTTAGGTAGCCTAAGGATTTTGGCTTTTACCGGAATGGATGAGAGAAAAACATGAGAATTTTAAGTAAAACATTAACATGATTCATGTTATAAAACAATCATCTGACTACTGTAGAAAATAAAGCTTTGAAGGCTGAGGACAAAACTTGGTTAAGTTAGAATAATCCATGCAAAATAGATTGACAGCTTGAACTCAAGTGATGATGGAAGGAGTGGTGATAACAATTCCCAACTCTCATTTGAGGTTAAAGCTGGCATGGCTTGATGATACAGCAAATGTATATTGTCTGAGAAACAACTACAGATCACTCCAAGATCTTTTTAAACGAGTACCAGCAGCATTAGAGGTGAAGAAATGAGAGAGATAAAGAAAACCAAAAAGAGACAGAAAATCAAATCAAAGAGGACATCGAAGGACCCCAAATGCTTTAGTAAAGACTGTTTTACACCAGCACATAGAAGAGTGGAATTACCACAGAAAAGGCTCAGGAACCAGAAAAGTGCAGCTTAAGCAGGAACAAACAATAAAGCACAAGGTCACCTGGTCTACTGAGTGAGTTCCAGGACAGCCATACAAATAAACCCTGTCTCCAAAAACCAAAAAAGCACATGGCCAAAAGCATGTGGAACAATATATTTCTAGTAATTAAAAAAAAAAAAAGAAATGTGTAAAAATTTAACCATAAAACTTTTCATCAAAAGCCAGATGTAATTGTATGCTTCTATACATCCTAGCATTTGAGAAGCTTAGGCAGGAGTATTGCCTGAATTCAAGGACACTCTAAACCACATCCTGTCTCATACAAAATAAAAGAAAATGACAAGAAAAATAAAAATTTGATCAACAGCATAAAGTGATGAAGCCTTAACTGAGCAACAATTTAAAAAGTTAAAAGCATTTAACTCGAGACTATCAGCTCATTACGTATCGCAGTGATGCCAAGACCTCACGACAAAGGCTTATATTTCACTTAAGAGGCTAAGGCAGAAGGATCACATGTTCAAGGCCTGCCTGGACTTTGATGTGAGTTAAAGATCAGCTGGAGCAATTTAGTGTGATCTTACCAAAAACAAACACAGCAAAAAGAGGGTTGGGACTGAGGATACTGTTGAGTGTAGACTGCTGGCCTGGCATGAACAAGGTTCTAAATCCAACCCCTGGTACTAGAGTGGGAAAAAAGTTATGGGGTGAAATAATATTACCCATCTCATGGCAGGCAAGAAACACCAGATATGTCTCCTCACTTGAGACAACAATTGCACTAGCTAAACGTATTCTAATAAAACTACAGTAGTCACCCCCTTTCTTCACAAAGAATATATATTCCAAGTCCACCGCAGTCAGTATTCACTTCTTACACACAAATACTGTAGTGGTTTGAATAAGAATGTCCCCCATAGGTGCAAATATTTGAATGCTTGGTCACTGGGGAGTGGCAATACTTGACAGGGATTAGGAGGTGTGGCCTCATAGGTGGAAGTATGTCACTAGGAGTAGGCTTAGAAGTTTCAAAAGCCCAAACCAGGCTCACAAGCTTCCTCTCTTCTTCCTGCCTGCTCACCACCGTGCCTCTACAATGATGAAAATGGACTTTAATAAAAGCTGCCATGGTCATGGTGTCTCCTCAAAACAATGAATACTAAGACAAATACTTATGATGTTTCATTTCTAAATGAGCCATATTTTATTATTATTTTATATTTTATTATTAATATTGCCAACTTAATGGCAATAATTAATAATAAAACAGAGCAGTGCGTAAGTGGCCCCTGCCTTTAATCCCAGAATGTGGTAGACAGAGGCAGATGTATCTCTGTAAGTCCAAGGCCAGTCTGGTCTACAGAGCAAGTTCCAGGACAGCCAAGGTTGCACAGAAAACCCTGTCCTGAAACACTGAAAATAAAATAAAATAAAATAAAATAAAATAAAATAAAATAAAATAAAATAAAATAAAAAAATAAAAAAAATAAAATAAAATAAAATAGAACAATGGTAAGAATCAACATTCATAACATAAAGAATAGCACATAATTTTAAATTGGGGAATTTTTTATTTTTAGAATTCCCTATGCAATATTTCTGAGTCTACAGTCAACCATGAATAAATAAAAATGTAGAAAGCAAAGCTAAATGAAAATGACTGTATTTTGGAAATCTAAGGTCGATTGATAGCTTGTAACTTCCAGGAAAAGGTTTCTCTGCTAAAACTCAACTAAGTCTGATCATTTATCAGTTATTTAACCTTTACATAAAAAGGTAAACAGCTCATAGCCAGCATGGGCCAAAAGAACTTTCTCCTCCATATATCAGAGAATTATGAGGTGATAAATGCTTTAATCATGCAGGAAAAAAACCAAATACATAGTGAACGCTGTTGTACCTTCTACACTGCTGCAAGCTTGAATGCCTTCAGAGGACTTAAAAGGTAATCACCATTTCTACCCCCAGCCTTCAACATCCTCTCCTTTTCTGTTTTGGAGATCAGATACTAACAATAACTCATGTATGTGCATAAAGTTAGAAAATAACTGTATGTGTCCAAGGAAAAGAAACATAAAATACCTGAGAAGTTCTTAATGGTATACCTGTAGCTGATCTTGGGCATAGAAAAGAGTCTACAGTTAAAAAACAAGCAAACAGCAAAAGAAGATAAAAACAAACCAATCAAAGAACAGATGAAAAGTGCAAAAGAAGACTGACCTGATATCTAGTTACCACATTATTATGTTCAAATGCTCACTGCATACTAATCAAAAAATAAAAATTAGAAATCATACTCATACACACACAACATACTCAGAAAGCATGGCCTATTCAGAGGGAAAAAACAAGTAAAAAGGAACTATCTCTGAAAAAGGTGTCTTCGCAAATACACAAGTCAAAGACATGAAAAACTGTCAAACTCTAGTGTGGGGTGATTCAGGTCTATACTCCCAACACTTTATAGAGTTGGAGGATCAGAAATTCAAGATCATCTCTGGTTACATAGCAAGCTCTAAGACAGACTATACTATATGATACACTGTCTCAAACAAACCAAGAAGCAAACAGAATAGAAATCCCAGCGTGGGAAGAGAAAGATAGCCCAGAGAAAAAGGCACTTGCTGTCAAGACTCATATTAGTTTGACATCTGGGTCCTGCATGGGTGAAGGAGAGAAATTGGTCCTCCAAGTTTTTCTCTCATTTTTTTAAAGATTTATTTATTTATGTTATGTATATGAGTACACTGTTGCTCTGAGGACACTGGATCCCATTTTAGATGGTTGTGAGCCATCATGTGGTTGCTGGGGATTAAACTCAGGACCTCTGGAAGAGCAGTCAGTGCTCTTAACCCCTGAGCCCTCTCTCCAGCCCTTTTCTCTCATATTCAAACACATATGTACATTTCCCAACCTCAACAAAGACAAAGAAAATAAATTAAATTGTAAAACAAAATCTGTGAACAGGAGACAACTCAGTGCTTTGCACACTTGGTGCATAAGCCTGACGATCTGAGAAAGAACCCCACAACTAATGTAAAAGCTCGATGCCATAACACATCTACAAACCCAGTACTCCTATGCTAAGACACAAGGCAAAGACAGGACAGTCTCCAGAAACCTGTGAGCCAGGTAGCCTGATGTATACAGTAGTGAACAACAAAGAGATCCAACCACCTCAGAAAAGGTAAAACAAAGGACTGACATCCAAGGTTGTCTTCTGAGCATCACAGATGTGCCATGATACAGTCACCCTTACCCACGCAAACATGCCCACAACACATTCTCACAAATATACAAAAACATAAATCTGAGTGTGGTGGCATATACCTATAATCCTGGCACTCGGCCTAGGGCAGGAAAATCACAGGCTACCAGGCTATATAGCAATATCCAAAAATATAAGATAGTTATTCATTTCATATTGACTAATAAACATATACCAAACTTACTGTTGATTTTTTTCATTTAGAGTGTTCATGCCTTGAAGATCAGAAAGAGGTGTTCTTGGGTTTTTTCGGGTTATACCTAGCAAAAGAAAAAAAGAGTAGAAAATGTAAACAAATTAGTGCACTTTCAATACTAAAGAAAAAATTTCTAAAGAATTAATAAACTAAGTTTTAAACATTTGATAAATGTCAGATACTAAGAAAAGTTCTATAACTATCACCAGAACTTGATTAAATGAAGCCAAATAGGAAATTCAACAGAAAATTCTTATTTATTTCATTTAAGCATTGACATTAAGAAATACAAAAGTAAACAGGCTAAAAACTCAATATATATAAAATTCACTTACTCAAAACATGACTAACATAATCCCTTTGCATCCCTTTTTGCAACAAACACATTGCTGATATGTAGCATATACTTTAGAGATATTTTATCTTACAAATAAAGACTGAAAACCAAAGAGTGTATTTTCCTTATGGATATTTAAAATACTTAAAAAAGAATATTTAAAAACAGAATTTTCCCACAGGATCAGTAAATATAAGGTCATTAATTTCATAATGTATATATACACATAAAACATTTAAGATCCATAGGAAAGGAAGAAACCATGTATCTTTACAGAAGACCTTTATGAAAAATGACACAATCATACAGAGAAAATCCTACAGAGAATCTACAGAAGTCTTTTTATAGCTAATACATTTAGCAAAAATACAAGAAATTAAATTGACATGTAGAAATCAACTCTATACAAATGTAGTAAATGATCAAAGACTACTAATTCCATTCATAAAATCAAAATAATGTAAACTTAACAGAATAAGTAAAGATGTCTATATTGAAAATTATAAAACATCACTAAAAGAAATCAAGGGTCAAATCAATGAAATGATATCCATGATCATGACTAGAAAATATATTTTCAAGAAACTAATGTTCCTTAAATTAATCTACAGGTATAAATCTTTGTATTATATTTTGCTTCTAAGTATACTTTGGGTATCGGAATAATAAACCATTAAAGATGTTGTTTCCCAGGCTGTGGTATGGTGTTTGTTCCCTTTTTTTTCTATGTACATATTATTCATTATTACTTATTTTATTTTATTTATTTATTTATTTATTTATTTATTTATTTATTTATATTCTAGATGTTGCCCTCCCACCTGGTCCCCTTTCCTGGAATTCTTCATCCCATTCCCCCTCCTGTTTGCCTCTGAGAGGGCACCTTCCTCTCCCCTATCCCTCCCTGGGCATCCTCTTCCCTGGGGCCACAAGTCTCTACAGGATTAGGCACATCCTCTTCAACTGAGACCAGACAAGGTAGTCCTCTGCTACATATGTTCCAGGGGTCTTGGACCAGGCCGTACCAGTTCATGTATGCTCTTTGGTTGTTGGCTTAGTCTCTGGGAGCTCCCAGGGGTCCTGGTTAGTTGATAATGTTTGTTGCCATCCCCTTCCCTTCAGCTCCTTCAATCCTTCCCCTAACACTTCCACAGGGGTTATCATCCTGAGTAAGGTAACCCAGACCCAAAAAGGAAAATGTATATACTCACTGATAAGTGGATATTAGCCAAAAGAATAGAATACCCATGATATAACCCACAAACTGTAAAAAGTTTAACAAGAAGAATGAGAATGCTTCAATCATACTTAGAAAGGGGAACAAAATAATTAGGGAGGCAGAGGAAGGGAGGGACCTGGGTGAACAGGGGGGTTAGGGGGACAGGATCAGGTATGGGGGTAGAAACAGGAGAGATGCCCAGAGGGCCAGGAGAATAAATGGAAATATGCAGCCTCTGGGGGCGGGGTGGGGGGAACCTCTAGAAAGTTCCAGAGACTGGGATGTGAGAGGCTCCCAGGACACAATGGGGGTAACCTTAGCTTAAATGTCCCAGCAGTGCTAAGAAGGAACCTGAAGACACCACCTCCAGCACATTGACAGAACTCCCAATGAAGGATGGGGTCACCAATCCACCTTCAAAATTTCTGATCCAGAATTGTTCCTATCTAAAAGAAATGCAGGGACAAAAATGGAGCGGAGACTGAAGGAAAGGCTGTCCAGTGACCAGCCCAACTTGGGATCCATCCCACAGGCGGGCATCAAACCCTAACAGTATTACTGGTGCTGTGCTGTGCCTGCAGACAGGAGCCTAGCATGGCTGTCCTCTGGGAGGTTCTATCCAGCAGCTGACTGGGACAGATACAGATACTTACAGCCAACCATTGTTCTCTTAATATGATTTGAAAAGCATTAAGTTTTCAATTTGAGGAACTTTAACATCACTTTCCTCTACTTTTAGTTGATGATTATATATCCTAAATCTTTGCCTGCTTTTTTTTTCTTAAGTTTTCTTACGAATTTAATGGCTTTGATCCTTAAATCAGCATGACTCATTTCAAGGTTAACTCTTCATGGCAAGAGAGTTCTCTTTTAACAAATAAATGCCAAGGTGTTCAATACTATTCATTTGTTGAGCTCATCCTTTATTCCACTGAGCTATCTCAGCACCGTACTATGTTTACATGAATCCATTTCTGTACTTCTTATTTGGTTCGCAGATTTCCTTCCCTCCTCTGTTCCCTTCCTTCCATTTCTCTTCCTTTTTGCAAGACCATGTATTAAATCCAGGGCTTTGCGTACACTATTCAAGAGCCCTACCACTGGGCCACTCTCCACAGGAAGATGAGATTTTAAGTCTGCTACCAGGCTCATCTATACAAGTTTCCAAAAGACTGAGAATTAGGAGTTGCTTATTAGGTTGTTCTAAGTCATGGTCTCTAATTAGGTTGTACTCCAACTGCCAAGCAAAACTGCAGTCCTCGTGGGACTAGTATAAGGACGATTCACTCTCCGGTCCTTCAGACAAGTTGCTGAAGAAACCCAGTTCCTTATTACCTATTGGTTGAAGGCTCTGCTGGAACACTGAATGGAGCTGCTCACAACATAGACTGTGGCTTCTTTGACAGAGATGTAAAAGCTACCAAATAAAGGCATACCAAAGATGGGAATGGTAATCTTTTCTAATATTAGAGTGACACACAGACCCACTCTTGTAAAATATGAAAGAAGACTGGCTGCCTCAAGGGCATTTATAAACTTCATTTATTTAGGGCTAAAAATAAATTTTGTGTACATATTAGGTGCCCTACATGATTGTTGAGTTCACATTTTAATTCCAAAACATTTCTTTCAGATTTTTACCATTTTAATACTCAGATTAACTAATTACTCACTTTAATTCCTTTTCTATCTCTTTGTTGTTGTATCCAAGTGTATATCAAATATTTTTACCTTGATTCTAAGTATTTGGAGAAAGTCTGCTCTAAGATTTTTCATGCAAAGCTTTAGAAACTGGGGGCACTTAGTGGGCAAGTTTTAAAAGAATTATGGCAAGTTTTTCTTTATCTACTGAGATGATCACATGCTTTTTCTTTTACACAATGTTAACAAAGTGAGTGAACTTGACTGTTAACATGTTTTGGATCACCACTGTCCCCCTAAGGTCAATGCATTACAAGTTTAGCTCTGTAATGGTAGTAGAATTTTTAAAAATAGTTGGGCTGGTCATATGTATGTGGATACATATACATAGTATATATTAATAGTGCAAACAGAAAGGTGGTTCTGGGACTCCAGCCTCTTCTTCGTTCCTAGCCTTGGAGTGCGTGTTGTTATGCTATACACTCATCTTAGTATGATGCCTCATTTAAAGTAACAGTATAAAAAACATATTGCAGAATGTTATTTGCTTTTCATACCAATGATTTTTAGCTCTCAACATGTACTTCCTTTTCCTTTTTAAAGGTCTAACATGTTGTTTTTCCTAGATCCTTAATGTGAAAACTTTAATCATTATTTTATTACATTTTTTGAGGGTCCCCCCCATCTCCCACCCTCTAAGTTTGCATATTTCCATTTATTCTGCTTGCCCTCGGGGCTTCTCTCCTGCCCCCTGCCTCACCCAGGTCCCTCCTCCTCTCTGCCTCAGTGATTCCTTTCTTCTCCCTTCCTAGTGGGATTAAAGCATACTCACTTCGACCCATTTGCTTGTTAACCTTATTGAGTTCTGTGGATTACCTAGGTATTCGGTACTTTTTTGGCTAATATCCACCTATTAGTGAGTATATACCACGTGCGTCCTTTTGGGTCTGAGTTACCTCACTCAGGATGGTATCTCAGGATGATATTTTCTAGTTCCATCCATTTGCCTGCAAAACTCATAATGTCCTTGTTCTTAATAGCTGAGTAGTATTCCATTGTATAAATGAACCACATTTTTTGAATCCATTCTTTCTTTGTGGGACATCTGGGTTTTTTCCAGGTTCAGGCTATCGCAAATAAGGCCACTATAAACATAGTAGAGTACATGCCCCTGTGGTATGGTGGGGCATCTTTTAGGTATATGCCAAAGAGTGACATACTTGGGTCTTCAGGTAGATCTATTTCCAATTTTCTGAGGAACCTCCAGGTTGATTTCCAGAGTGGTGGTACCACATTTTTTCTTAATGTAAAAATTTAAGGACTAAAGAGATGGCTCAGTGGTTAAGAGCACTTAACTGCTCTTCAGGATAACCTGAGTTCAATTTCCAGCACCCACATCAGACAGTTCACAAATGCCCTACAACTCCAGATTCAAGGAATCTGACACCCTCTCTGGCTTCCAAAAGCACCTGTATATATAACATGCACACACACACACACCTAAATAAAAAGAAACTATGAAAATAATTTAAAGCTATATATTTTTAAGCACTTCAGATGCATTCTACACATGTGGTGGGCCATGATTGTATAACAGTAGTAACAAAATACTGTAAAGCTTTAAAGCTGCACCTGAATATATCTGCAGTAGAAAATGGAATACATATATATATATACATACATATGTACGTGTGTGTGTGTGTGTGTATATATGTGTGTGTGTGTGTGTGTGTATGTATGTATGTAAAATAAATTACAACACTAATATCCTTGGAATCGCCCATGTATAACGTCTTCATGCAGCCTATGCTGCAATCAGACACAAACTACAATATGGTCCGGGCTCAATCAAAAAGAACCAAAAGCAAAGGAACTACATACAACTACTTTAGATTTACGTTCATTTAAGCTGTTCTCAAAAGATCTGTAGACTGTTTTTGAAAGACTGAGAAATGAACAATCAGAATGAAGACTATGTATCTTTACAAATAATTTCAATAATTATGAATAAATTCTAAAGACATCTTTTTAAAATGACTTACCTTTATTTTTCCTACAAGGAAACACACACACACATTATACATTTTCTTATACCAATAGAGTGAAAAAGAACTCATCGCATTTATTTTTAAGTACTTCCACTTAAATTGCTTTTTTATTAAGTAAAATATTATGGAGTTTCAACTCTAAAACTCTAATAAAAGTAGTAACCTAAATGCGTGGCAATTTATTAAATGCACAATGCAGATCTTGATTAAATTTGTCCCACTATAAACAAATGACTTAATTTTCTGAAAAACTCATTTTTTATCACAATAGGAGTATGTGTAACCACACAGAAGACCAAAGAACCTACTTCATACAGACTTACGAAAAGTCAAGGAAGAAATGGAGACCAAGTGCATCTTTTATATCAATTTTAAACAATAAACAGATATATATTTGGAATGTTATTCTTTATGCTGAAATTCTGATGTGGTGAGTTCTCTTATATCAGACATAGAAAGTCTGAGTCAAGGGTTAAAGTCAACTTAAATGAATCCTCTAGAAATTCACAATTATAACATTGCTGATGTAAGAATCAAACATAAGTAAGTACAAACTTTAGCCAGATATGAGGAAGCTTTGGGAAGTGTTGAATATCATAATCACTTTGTTAATTTCATGAGTTTCTATATATGTAAGACTTACCAAATTGTTCTCTTATTTTATTTGAATTACATTTCACTAAAACTTTCAAAAAACAAGAGAAAAATTACTGCATATATTTATGCAATTAATCAGATACTTCCAAGACAAAATTAGAAACCAATTCAGTGACGCTGGCCTAGATAACCAACAATGTGGTGCATAGCAAACAGGACAGTCAAAATCACCGACATTAAAGAACAGGTGTATCAGCAATTTCAAGAGAAAGCCAAAGAGTCTGTGTAAAAGACCGTGAAAGGCATGTTCCTATGTGCTCTCCACGCTACCCTCATGAATGCTCTTGATTTCCATTTCCAAATGGATGTGACAACACAGGGTTAAGAGGACTTGAAGCCTTACTGTACTTCTCTTCCTTGCACCTCTGTAGAATCTCTAAGCTCCTCTGATGAACTGGGTGTTGGAGAAAGCTAAAACTATCCATACTTTTCAAAATCCCACACGGTGTTGTATCATCATGTCCTTAAGAAGCACAACAAAATAAAAAATGGAAAAAAGAAAAAGACATTATATAAGCTCAAAGCAATAAGAGAATGAAATACAATGATGACAACTATCTTGATATATTTTAAAATATTAAATAATATGAATGATTCTCTCCAACTAACAAGTAATAGGAAGAAACAAATATTCTTCTCAACTATTCCAAATGTCTATTTTATTAATCAAAGTATTCTAAGTTAATGCTATATTAAAATTTCTAGGTTAAAGTATAAGGAACATTCAAACAAGTAGTATCATCTGGTTGTTTTTAGAAAATTATTCCTTTCTGAAATATCTTTAGCATATAGTTGGCAATATTCATAGAATCTGAGAGAAATTATACCCAAACAATTACGAAAAAATGTACTGTCTTTTACAAATCTGGCAATCAGGCACAATTGTCTTGTCAGTGTCTGCTGAGTGTGTGATAAAAGTAAATAGTAGCACACCAAAAATGGGGGTCCCGAGCAGCACCCTACACTTATAAATCTGAAAAACAGCTGGAGAACCCATACCTCATCACTGTATGAGGAGATAAAGTGAATTACTAGCAGGAAAGAGAAGAGACAAGAGTAAAGACCAAAGCACTCATTGAGTGCTAGCCAAGTGAGCCATTGGAGCAGTAAGGCGTGGGGGAAAGGCAATGTCAATACCATAAATATCAGCAAGAAATTGATTTAAGGCAGAAGGTAGAGTTTCCATATTTCAAGAGAGATGAATTCTTGAGTGCCATTCTCTCAGAGTTAGAGAGGAATGGCAACATTTAACAATTTTGCTTCTAACAATGACAAGTGTATAATCTAGGAACAAATCAAGTGACACGTAATGAACTGAAGCTCCATTAGTGCACTTTATTGTACAATTAATTAGGAATGGGTCTCAATGTCATAAATTACAAGTGAAAAATATAATTAACATAGTAATTTATATCTAGTCTAAGTTAAAAAACAATTCCAATTGCTCAAAAAGTGGCCCATATCACTTCCTTTACACTGTTACTATCAAACAAATTATATTGTTTAAACAGTATGACCATCCCCATAGAATTAGTTATTACTTTAAGCAGCTGTCTCTCAAATTGGAGTGCTAAAAAATGTAAAAAATTATGTTTATTCCATCTTTGTGTAGTTAACTACAATGGTGCTCTTTATTTCTTCCCTAATGTTTCTATTATCCTTTTTTAAAACTGTATTTATGTGTATGTATCTATATTCTGTGTGTATGTGCACACTTAAGTGCAACTCTATCCAGTAGAGGACATTTGATCCCCCTAGAGCTGGAGTTGCCAGTGGTTGTGAGCCACCTAACAAGGATGCTGGGAACTGAACTCAGGTCCTCTGGAAAAGCAGCAAGTGCACTTATGTAACTGCTGAGTCACCTCTCCAGGCCATTACTATCATCTTAACCATTTCAACCACAAGAACTCCCTTTCATATTTCCTATGGAGGTGTGGTAGTTTGAATAGGAATAGTCCCCATAGGTTCATAGGTTTTGAATGCTTGGTCATTAGAGAATAGGGCTACTTGACAGGGTTGAGGAGGTGTAGCCTTGTAGGAGTACACGTGGCCTTGTTAGAGGAAGCACATCACTGGGGGGCGGGGAAAGCTTTGCAGTTTCAAATGCTCAAGATAGGCCCAGGGTTTCTGTTCCTGCCCTTCCCAGCACTATGTCTGCCTGCTTACTGCCACAATTTCAGCCATGACAACAATGAACTTAAACCTCTGAAGCTAACTCCAATGAAAGGGTTTCCTTTTTAAGAGCTGTTGTGGTCATGGTGTCTCTTCACAGCACTATAACAATGACTAAGTTAGTGGGAAAGTCTACTAATAATCAAATCACTTAGGATTCCCTAGGACTATTTTTTGCTTTTGTTGTTGGGTTGTTTTGCTTTGTCTTTGAGACAAAGTCTCTTCTAAATAACCCTGGCTGTCCTGGAACTCATTATGTAGACTAAACTGGCCTGGAAGTTGAACAGTCTGACTGACTCTACCTCCCAGGTGAAAAATCAGAACTGAAGTTTAAAAGCTGACTTTGAAGGTTTGTGTATTCCTACGATACACAAGTTAGTTTGGAACCACAGAAGAACAAGGAAGCACTCATATACTCCTACTGAAAGGCATGTCTCAAGTACATATAAATTAGAAGATTCTAACTATACACATTCAAATAGCCACATGTGTCTATGAACTTGGCTTCATGAACAATAGAAAATAGAGTGTCTCATGGCTTAAAGAAAGAAGAAATACCCAAAAAAAATCATTTATAAAATTCAAACTAAAAACTCAATAAACCGAGTTATCAGGTTAAGAAGCGAACAGATCATCCTTTAATAGAAAAAGAAAAAGTGCTCTTACTTACAAAATTAGTCACTAGATAAGGTGACTGGGGCAGGAGACTCAACCATATTACACTGCCTGACCCCAATGTTTTTTGTTTCCTAATTTGCCTTTTCACATTAAATTATGATTGAATTTGTAGAAAAAAAAAACATACAGGTGGACAAAATGAAGAAAACATTAAAGTCCAATTCTGAATCACTATTTGATTACTAGCTTGCATTTTTGTTCATAACTACTACATGCCTTATGTATGTGATGATTTTAATGATGTACGTTCATATATTTGAATTCTTGATCTACAGTTGGTGAGATTGTTTGAGAAGAATTTGTAAGTCTGACCTTCTTGCAAGAGGTGTCACTCACTGGGCCTGGGCTTTTGAGGTTTGAACCTTTCAGATCAGATGTGAGCACTCAGACACTGCTCCAAGCACCGTGCTTGCCTACACCATACTGGACACGGACTAGCCCTCCAAAACTGTAAACAAGCCCCCAAATAAATCCTCCCCTTTATGACCAGCCTTGGTCATGGTTGTTCCATCACACAACAGTAACCCTAACTAAGATACTCATTATTCCTATCAATACCTATTAATGAAAATATAGCAACATATGCTTACATACATACAGAAACATACATTTAATCACTTAAAGGCGTATGTGATTTATCATCTATGAAACATGATTACAGAGTATGGCAAATAAACAGAACAAAACAAAATACTAGCAAGAATGGCTTACCACTTTTTCTTTGAATGTGTCTTTTCCCAGCTTCCCTGAAAGCAACTACAGCTCTGAAAAATGCTCGGAGAACTGCCCATCGGAAAACAGCTACAGGATCAATGCCAGTCATCCCAGAAACAAAAGCGTTCCTGCTACTTCTCAAAAGAGCCACAATGTCTGGACGCATATGATCTGTATTTTTTTCCCGAAAATCCTATGAAAAAAAGTACAAATGGTATTTCTGAAAAAGACTATTAAAATCAAGAAGATAGTAGGTTTGAATAGTGGGAGTGAACAGAGATTATAGAGCTTGGTTTTATTTTCTCCTTCAATGATAAAAGAATTAGAGATGGAAAAGAACTGAATACTAGCCAGTTAGTATGTTATAAATATCTGACCCTGCACAAACAAAGAGTGGTACAGAAGAATGAAGTACCTTTGTTATTTTTGATACCTATAATTTATAGTTTTCTGTTATCAGCTACTTTCTACTATGCTTTGTTTATATCGTTATATATTAAAATGGAACTAACACATTAGACTTTGTTGATTTTGTTTCAATTTTGGCAGTATTCCTTTTGTATTGAGACAGGATACCACTATGTAGTCCTGGCTAGTCCTAGAACCCATTATGTAGATTATGTTGGCCTTAAATTTACACAGATCCCACTCCCTCTGCCTTGGGCAGTACTGGAATTAAAGGAACGTGCCACCATTCCCAGAAGCTCTTTTGATTTCTTTATGGTTCTTTTTATTGTGTTGACATCTGATTGTTATCATGTCCTTCTCATTCAGTTGGGTTAAATGTGCACTTTTACAAGTTTCTTGAGATGGAACCTGATATACTTTTCATCCTAATTTCTTGTCAAGCATTTGTCTTAAAGGATTTAACTAGATTCTACAAACTTTAAAATACTGAAGTCCTAACTATTCAGTTGAAAATATATATATATATATATATATATTAATTAGTTTTAGTTGTATTTTTCTCTGGATTGATTCATCAACTAATTGGAAGAATTTTGCTTAACATTTAAATACGTAGTAACTGCCTAAGTTACTGTTTTAAAAGTGCTACCTGATTTTTCTGTTTGATATTTTGTGTGTGTGCCCTGTAGCTCAACAGATTTGTCTCCAGCCACTTTTATTTAGCTATAGCTTTTGCAGTGCTAGCAATTACACTTAACGAGCATCACACACAGTAGATGAGCACTCTACCACAGCTACAGTCTCAACACGACAGCTATTTGTGCTCTCTTTCTGTTATAATCGGAATCAAAGTTACTGGGTATAAATAACTTTTGATTAACATTGTATCAACTGGACACGTTTCTCGTTGTGAAATACCCCTTTTTATCTCCAGTAATATCTCTAGCATTTGTCTAGTTTCTTTCATGAGTATATATTTTCACCTTTTAATCATCTTTTAGTTTCAGTCTACTCAATAACATACAGAAACATCAGAGAAACACGTGTGTGTACTATATTATAAAGGTCTCTATAAATCTTGGGCATTTGCATACTTGGTTCCCACTTGGTGATGCTGTTTGGGGGGTTCAAGAGTGTGCTCTTGCTGAAGTATGCCAATGTGGTCAGGTTGTGAGTTTAAAGACTTACACCATTTCTTCTTCCAATTTGCTGCTTTGTGCTTGCAATTCAAGATGTAAGCACCTCAGCTTCTCCTCCAGCCACCATACCTGCTGCCATACCCTATCCTGATGGACTCTTACTTTCTGTCTTGAACATGGTGTTTTACTATCACACTAGAAAAGAAACTACATCATCTAACAGGCTCAAAATTTTTGCTTTGTTTTACTTTATAAATTATATCTAAAATCTGCTTCTTACCTATGTATTCCATCTCAGATATGGTACCTCAAATAGATTCAATTACTTCCCACTATAAAATATTCATTTATAACATCCATAAAGTATATGGAGATCTCCACACTATACCTTATGTAAAATCTTTCCCATTTCTACTGCTACTCTATGGTTCAATTTAATACTTCACCTCAATTTAAAAGGGGAGGGAGGTAAAGAGGGAGAATCAATAAATTCTAAGAATCTAGTCTTGCCCTCTCTGCTGGCCTTAAAAACACAAATCTGCTGTAATAGTTTCACAGTTCCTATAACAATTTCAACAAAAACCTACACTCCAGTAGTGAAGTTGGTGGTAACACCTGCAACTGAAGCACTCAGAAGGCTGACACAGGACTGTTAACTGCTCCAACAAGTATGGGTTGTACAGGGACCCCTGAATTCCACTAAAACCTCAGGTGTTTTCACCTAAGGTCCTTTACTGTGGCCTAGAAGCCCTTCAAGATTTAATCTAATGTCTGCTCTCGGAATTCACTAAAATACGTCACTCACCTGTAACAGTCTCATCTCACTGACCTTTCATGCACTATTTCAGCATACTTCATGCCTTCCTTACTTTATAGCCTCTAATTCACTATCTCAACCTACCAGTGTAACATTTACTTTATTTCCTCTCTTTAATTAAAAGTATTTTAGAAAAATCCTTGTAAATCTACAAATTAAAAGGTAATTACTTCCTTACTTTAGCTCATGGAAAAATTTATAGTACATAGATAGAAATATATGATATGCATATGATATATACATATATATACACATACTCTTACAAATCTGTCTGTCTAGCTTATCACTGTATAATCACAAATACTGAACAGGGAAATGACATATAGGATTTAATAAATAATTCTTTAAAAAATGAATCAGTAAATGGTTAAATAATTAATTAAGATTTCTACCACAACTAGACACGGTGACACACCTCTGTAATCCTAGCCACTTACGATGAGAGGCAGGAGAATTAGGAGTTCAAGGACACCCTCTGCTACACAGAAAATCTGAGACTCTCTAAGCTACATAAAACTGTCTCAAAAACAGAAAAGAAAACAAAAATCAGTAAGTCATTGACTTTTTATATTATTTCATTACTGCATTAAAAGAAAACTAAGTATCATAAGTGGCAAGTTTAAGCTTCCAAAGATTTAAGAGTTACATCTGTATTGTAAATAAATAAAATATCCAATTAAAAAAAAAGATTTAGGAGTTAACCATCTTCGCAGTTAAATACAATATATGCAAGAATTAATATTAATATACCTAGAAAGAATGAAAGCTCACAACTAACTAATGGTGCTCAGAACAGAAGCTTCTAAAAGACTGTAATGAGTATCATTAAAGGAAAACAAGTGAATTATGAGGATGAACAATGAGTTTGAGACACACAGATACTATCTGTTCTAGATTTTAAAAGTTCACTAAAATGGCCTAATAGATTTATCTACAGAAGGAAACCAGTAGAAACATTATCTAAATGGTAATATACTGAAAAATAGATCTCAATTCTAGTTCTATGATTACAAAATGTCTCCAACGGCTACAGATCTAGAGCCTCCAAAAACTACAAAAAAAGTAGCATGCCAGAAATAGTGATGATACACCTGGAGGAAGAGTGAGGGGTGTAGCTATGATCAGGAAACAATGTTTACATGCATAGAACTGTCAAAGATAAAAGTGTTCTATATTTTAAAATACATATTTCTGCCCTAAAGCCATATTCAATAAGAAATTTACTGACCTTTACTCCATATTTTACTTTTCCAGCATAATGTTTTATGATAAAAGCAGGCTCCATCACAGCTGGAAATTCAATGTAAGAATTCTCTTCATGTTGATGTTTAAACTTGTCAAGTAACGTTTGATTTGTAGCCTGTGGAAAGCTGAATTGAAAGAGGTAACAAATTATGAGAAAGATGTAGTCTTTTATAAAGCGTAATATTAAAGTACATTATACTATACAGTTAATGAAGAGTTTTTACCTACAGTATCTAGTAAGATTCTTTTTTTTTTTGGCAGGGACGGGAGCTGAGAGGGATAGGAATGAGACTTACTATGTAGCTTTGGGTAGCCTGGAACTTGGACTGTAGAGCAGGCTGGCCATGAACTCGGCCTCCTGAATGCTGGGATTAAAGGCATGTGCCACCACACCCAAGTACTATTAGACTCTTGTAACGAGCTAAGAACTCAGGTTCCCACTTCATAGACGAGGAGCCACACTTTACACTTAGCCTGAGAAATGAGCCCAAGTCACTGGGTATTAAAAGTTACACTGTTCAGCAATACTATACAGCCCAAAGGAAAATAAAAACCAAAACCATACATATCCTTTGAGGTCAATTATCTTTCAAAAAGGAAATAATCTTTGGTTCTTCAATAGATGCTTGAAGTACACACTCATTTTTTTTATTGCCTTGACTATTTTTTTTTAACATGAGATGCTCACACTCATTTTTTGTTTCTTATTTTCTCACACATGAATAAGAAATAATTTTCTTATCTACATCAATTACTGTGCTAGAATGCTGAAAACAGGATTACTTGGAGATTTTAGTGGAACTCACAAAGTCAGAATGTTGAATAAAGTTTCCCATGGAAATGAGGACCGCTACTGGAAACTGGGTTTGATAATTTTTCATACATTCTGGAAAAAGAACTCATCTATGTTTTGTTCATGCCCAGAAACTTTCTATAAAGCTGAGTTTAAAGACCATAGGTTAACTTATCTGGGAGGGCATTACAAAACATGAATTCATGGTTTTCACGGATACTGTTGCCTACTTTTTCTCATACTCACAGTGAGGATCAGCAACAACAACAACAAAAAAATCAGATCAGATAGATTTTACAAACTTGTAATTCAGGCAAAAAAGATCACATTTCAAGTTAAAACAAAGCAATCGTTAGCACCAAGTGGATTACATGATAAGAGGGTACTGCAGGAACTGGTCAGCTTCCAGGACACTTAAGTCTTAACACGTGTAGAAGAGCTCATAGTGCCTTCTTCAAACAGGGCCTCCTACAAACAAAACTAGTTCCCGAAGAGTCATTTGCCCCTGACTGCTGTCCAAGTACTACAGCCAAGGAGAAGCAGGCCCTAACAGGAAAGTTTGCACCAAATGCAGCTTTTAGTGTCACCCAGGTTATGAAGGGTTTGCAAACATAAAAATGAGTTGTGAAATTGTGAGAGATTCTACCAGAAGAAGGTTAAGGAGACTGTACAGAGTCAGAAACCCAGAAGAGGGCTATGAGTGAACACAAGCTGCAATGGAGATTCCAGAAATCTGGAGATGCCAGAAACATGAAAGATCTCCAAGGAATGCCATAGGCAACCAGCCTCAGGAAGTTGCCAAGAAAGCAGGAGATTTCAAAGCTATAAAGGTAGAGCACATGAGAATTCCGATTATACCACCACGTGACTTGGGTGATAATGTATAGATGTTCAAATTTAATGTTGCCCTAGTGGGTTCCAGTTTTAGCTTGGCCTGGACTCTCCTTTCTATAGTCCCATCCCTCCCTGCTGAATAGGAATGGTGATCCAGTGCTTGTCCTTACCACTAGATATTAAATGCATACAACTTGTATCTTTAATTTTATAAGAGGTCACAATTAAAAGTTGCCTTCAAGAGCAAAATAAGATAAAGCTCGAACTATTAAAACTGTAGAGATTCTGGGAGGTAGACTAAATAATTTGCATTATGAGCTAGACCTGAGCCTTTGGGAACCAGGGACAAAGAGTTATGATTTGTACATGAAATGTTTCCTGAAGACTTGTGTATTTAAAACTTAGTCCTCAATGCAGCAGGATGACAAGGTGATACTGAATTCATAATTAGACAGACAATTAGGAGGTGTGGCCTCATTGAAAGAAGAAGGTCACTAGGACCCACCTTCAACCCTGAATCTCTTCTTATACAATACTTCCTCAAACCAAAGACAACTGAACCAAGAAAGTAGAATGAAGCCTTTTAAACTAGGACTCAGTCTTTCCTCGGGTATTTTTATCAGTGATGGAAATGACTAATTATTAGGAGTTTTGAATAGAAGATCTAACAGATAGAAAAAGAAGAATCTTTCAGAAAACAATTTAATGTTAGCTAAGTAATGAGTAATATTATGACATGGTTATGAAAATACTAAATACCAATTCTTAACCTTAACATGATGGGGCAGTGGTGGTGCACGCCTTTAATCCCAGCACTTGAGAGGCAGAGGCAGGCAGATTTCTGAGTTCAAGGCCAGCCTGGTCTACAGAGTGAGTTCCAGGACAGCCAGGGCTGTACACAGAAACCCTGTCTCGAAAAAAAAAAAAAAAAAAAAAAAGTTTACTAAACTCTTTAAAGTTTATTAAAAAGTTGAAGTAAATGGGCTCTCTCTCTCTCTCGCTCTCTCTCTCTCTCTCTCTCTCTCTCTCTCTCTCTCTCTCTCTCGTGT